>NC_054596.1:33449784-33569784 GCF_004785595.1 Juglans microcarpa x Juglans regia | reverse complement strand
TAATCATGGTAGATATCATTAGCAGTAATATGCAGATGCATGACAGGCAGTTTATTGGATGTCATGGCACAGCACGCAACATTCACATATAACTACACAGTAGTCACACATGATCACAATTTCACAAACCTCAACTACACGTGTTTCCCATCCTCCATCCGGCCTTTGGCCCAATTTACGAAAACAACTAAATCAAAATAATCACAACGCTTCTCCAGGCCCAAGGCCTTTCTCAACACAACCAGACTACAAAAGTTAGCAATAATTTCATGATAAAATATCAAGGGTCATGCAGGAGATTACTTACAACGCAGACAGGCAATATAGGATGATCAAGCACGCACTGACTTAAAGTGTCCCTCTCAGATCGAGAGGAAACTGTGAGTGTGAGGGTGCACGAGTCACTGCGCAGATGGAAAATGTGGCTAACTAGATCTAAATGCAGCCCAAAAATAAGATACGAGTTGAGTGGTAAACAAACTTATTGTAGTGGCGTCTGGAAGGGCAGAGCATGAAGGCGACAATGGCCGTGCACTGTGATGGGCGGATCTGGATAGATTCAAAGGGATCTACGACTAGGAAAATTAAAGGATGGTAGATCTAACGTGATAGAGGGTGAAGGAGGGGATTTTCGCAGTAGTGGGTGGTGGTGCATGGCGAAGCAGAACCCAAAACTAGATTTTAGCCCACGGGTTGGGGTGAAATCCGAGGGAGGAGTTTGGGAAGAGGGGAAATAGGCGAGGGGTGGTTGGACGACCACAAAGGATCTGTTGACAGTGGTAGGATGCCACAGCGCACAGTGGAGCTCTAGGAAAAAGAAAAGGAACAAAAGGATGAGAGAGGATCCGAGATAGGAAAGAGAGATCAGAGGGATGGGGGTTGAAATCAAGAAGCCCACCATGGCTAATGTTGGACAGCAGGGCAAGTAGAGGCGAAGAAGCTACGATAGAGACGAATGGAGAGTTTCTAGAGAGAGAGTAGCGAAATCGGAGGGACCAAGGAACAGAGATAACGATGGAAGATGACTTACCAGCAGTAGTGAGCTCAAAGGGGAATACTCACCATGGCCGGCGTCGAATGGGTGACATGGTGGGGTGGCGACAGAAAATGTGATGCTTGGGCTTGCAACAGAGAACCCCGAAGAAAGAAAGAGAGGGCGAGGGTGGTCGACAGAAGGGTGGAGATGGGTGGAACGACTTAATGGCAAGAAGGTTGTGGTGGTTGGATTACATGTTGGGCGGCAGGTGGTGGTGCTCAAGGTCACGAGAGAAAAGGCCACGGGTTGAAAAGGGTGAGAGAACCAGGGGTAATACGGTGCCGAAGGGGTGAGGAAGGAAGAGAAAAAAATGAATACTTAGGGTTTTCTATCCTTAGGCCAAAATGACATAGTTTTGGTTGGAGGGATGGGCTTTTCTCATCAGCTAATGGGCTCGCACACGGGCTGGGCCAGTCTCTCACACACCCACACACAAATAAATCCTCTTAAACAAAAAAAGATAGGCTTCAACTTACTAAAGAAAACACATACACACCTTAGAAAACTTGGGCTTTCACACTTCTCTTCGCCCCCAGTACAATTCTTGGGAAGGCCCCATGTTGATGGACCACGAAACACAAGAAGGGGGTGTGAAAGGCCTTCCTATCTGCCACCCTTCTCGGGGTGAAGCAGTTGTGGAGATGATCCACCTATTAAGGAGCTTCCTGACCTCTGTATGATGTTGTTTATTTGTTTATGTTGTCTTTTGCTTGGGTGCCCTCTTCCTTATTGTGTCATTCTGTTTTGTAGGGTGTGGACGACCTGGCTTCTTCTATTGTGGCTGATCGAGCTGAGCTTGAGATAGAGGTGCACGCCAAGCGCATGTTTGCTTGTTGGGCTAAGAGGGAATTTGCTCGTCTGGAAGCTGAAAAGGTTGAGGTGGAAACCTTCCTTGAGCAGTCTGATAGTTATATCAGCTCTCTGGAGAATGATCTCGAGGTTCTTCACGATGAGGCGTTTGAGCTTCGTAGCAAGCTAATTCATGTCAATTCCACCAATACTCGTAATAACTTTGCATTGCAATGTGCTGAGTCTGAGCGGGATTCCACCCACGCCCAATTGTCCTGTGTGAGTAAGGAGTTAAACTCTTCTCAACAAGGGTTGATTGGCCTTGAGGAACGAAGCCCACATGCAGATCGGCCTTGAGCTTTCGAAGGCGAGGGGATCCTATGAGGAGCTACACAACAGGCACACTACCTACAAAAAGGATAGAGAGTAGGCATATGCCAATCAGGATAAGCTAAACAACTCTTTACTGCACCTGGATGCGAAAGTGAAGGAGCAGGGGAAGCAGTTGTTAGAACTGAAATCAGAGTTGGCTTCTTTGAGGAATGAATTGGTTTGCCTGTCTCTGCAGTTGATGGCGGTTAGCGTCGTTTGCGATTGAGCCTTTGGACACGAATATGGGGCTGGCATGGCTCGGTTACGATCGCATCAGCTGGTGCACCCTTGAACAAACACAAACTTGAGGCGCTAGATCTTAAATCCTTCAAACCTAATGAGATTTCGTGCCAGCTTTTGGACGCTTTGGGGCGCAATACCATGCCTAACCCCTTATTGCTTGTGCCCTTACCATCGAGGCCTCTAATGGTTCCTTCTTCATAAGAAACTTGTTGTTTTTGTCTTTGTTTTTTATTTTGGTGTATTTGGACATTGTATTGGACAAATTGGCTTTCCTGTGATAGATGAATATTTATTTTTGGTTTGGCTGTGCTTTTCCATTTGTTGCTTTAGCCTTCTTTTCGCGTTATTGGAAAATAACTGATGGTTGTGGGATTTTTTTGACCTCCACGCCCATTCCGCCGTGAGTCTTTGGACTCAACTTTTTGGTGGTCAAGGAGGGCCGTGGGGTCTTTTGACCTCCACGCCCATTCCACCATGAGTCTTGCGAGTCTTTGGACTCGACTTTGGTTGTTTAAGGGGGTCGTGGGGTCATTTAACCTCATTGCCCATTCCACTGCGAGTCTTTAGACTCAAATGATGGTTTAAGGGGGCTCGTGGGGTCTTTTGATCTCCAAGCCCATTCCAACGTGAGTCTTTGGACTTGACTTTGGTGGTTTAAGGGGGGGTCGTTGAGTCTTTTGGCCTCCACGTCCATTCCATTGCGAGTTTTTGGACTCGACTTTAGTGGTTTAAGGGGGTCTTTGGGTCTTTTGACCTCCATGCCCATTCCATCGCGAGCCTTTGGACTCGAATTTGGTAGTTAAAATAGGGGCCATGGGGTCTTTTAACCTCCACGCTCATTCCACCGCGAGCCTTTGTACTAGACTTTGGTAGTTAAAAAGGGGGGTTTTGGGTTCTTTTGACCTCCATGCCCATTTCGTCGAGATGATATGCATGAATTAAGAACATAACCGCCTTTATTAATCATACTTTATTAAGTACATCTATAATATCAAGGATAAAACTTCTTTAGATGCTTAACATTCCAAGGATGTTACAGCTCCTTTCCCTGAGTATCCTTGAGGCGGTATGATCCTGATTGATGGTTGGCGATCACTACGTATAATCCTTCCTATTGTGGGCCGAGCTTCCTTTCGTCTTGGGTTGTCACCCTTGTTTCTCTTAGTACCAAATCACCTACCTTAAAGGTCCTGAACTTGACTCGTTGGTTGAAGTAACGCTCTGTTTTTCTCTTGTTCAGGATATTTTGAGCCTTAGCTTCTTCCCTTTCCTCTTCCAAAATGTCGAGGTGCTCCTCCAATGCCCTATCGTTTGGAGGCTTGTTAAAGTGGCGGGTACGGTACATAGGCAAGCCAACTTCCACTGGGGTGACTGACTCGCTCCCAAAGGCCAAAGTGAATAGAGTTTCACCCGTTGGGGTCTTCACAGTGGTCCTGTAGGCCCACAACACCCCCCGGGAGTTCTTCTGCCCATTCTCCTTTCTTGTCAGTGAGTTTCTTCTTTAAAATCCCAAGTAGGGATTTGTTCATCGCCTTTGCCTGTCCGTTGGCTTGGGGGTGTCCCGGGGACGAATACTTGGCTTGAATTTTCAACTCTTTTGCACCATTCTCTATAATGATCTGAATCAAACTGCTTTTCATTGTTCAAGATTATACTTTGAGGAATTCCAAATCGGCAGATAATAATTTTCAACAAGAACTTTGTGATACTTCTTGTCATCATAGTTGCCAAGGGTTCTGCCTCTGCCCATTTTGTAAAATAATCTACGATGATAGTCATATATTTCACTCCACCCTTTTCGAGTGGGAAAGGTCCCACTAGGTCGACTCCCATTGTGCAAATGACCATGGGGCAGTATTAAAAGTTAGCCTCTTCGTGGGCATAGATCTGGCATTTGGTGCACTTCTTTACAAATTCCTTGGCGTCCCTAAGGGTGTTGGGCTAATAGTACCCCGCCCTTACAACCTTCCTAGCTAAAACCTTTCCATTGGAGTGGTTGCCACAAACCTCTTCATGGATGTCTGCCAAGACATACTGCGGTTCTTGGGATGAGACGCATCTCAACAACGGGGCGGTAAATCCTTTCTTGTACAAGATCCCATCAATCCTAACAAACTGCGCCGCCTTCCTTTTGATTTTCTTAGCCTCTTCTTTCTCCTCCGGGAGTTTCTCGGTGTCTAAGTACTCAGCTACCTCCTTGGCCCACTCTAGCTGTGTGGGCCCTATCTGGTGCACTTTCGACCCGATTGCTGGGATTTCAATCACTCTCCTTTGCACCTCCCAAGGCAAGACTGTGTCGTTCATTCTTAAGTCGGCTTTGGCTAACTTGTCCACTATTAAGTTGTCTTCCCATGGTATTTGGTCAATGCTAAAGTAGGAGAATTGGTCATGGTTTTCCAGTACTCGACTCAAGTACTTCTTCAGCTTCTCTCCCTTTGTGGCGTACGTTCCTGTTATCTGGTTAACCACTACTTGGGAATTTGCCTTCACCTTGACCTTGGTGGCTGCTACCAAAGCTTTTGTGATAGAAAGGCCTGCTATAAGAGCCTTATACTTGGCTTCGTTATTGGTGGCCTTGAATGTGAGGGTCACCCTGTAGTGATATTCTTCTCCTTTCTCGCTGACTATGCAGACTCCTATTCCTCCTCTTGCTCGGTAGGCGAATCCATCCACAAAAACCAGCCATGGTTTTCCAAGGGGGTGGCCGTTGTTTTTGGGGGAAAGCCTGTGAACTCAGCCACAAAGCCCATTAAGGCTTGCCCTTTTATCATACCCCTTGGTAAATAGTCAATGTCGAACTCACTGAGCTCGATTGACCAACTGACTAGTCTGCCTAAACTATCCGGCTTCTGCAGTATCTTCTTGAAAGGGTTTTCCGTTAACACTTTTATAGGGTGAGCTCGCAAATACAGTTGCAATCACTGGGCGGCTATTAGTAAGGCGAATGCTAGCATTTCCATTCGCAAGTATTTGACCTCTGCGGCCCTCAGTGCGCGGCTCATGTGGTACACTGCAATTGCACTATCCTTTCTTCCTTAACCAGAACTGTAGAGACGACTTGGGGGGATACCGCCAAGTACACTTATAGAGTGTGTCACTGCTTAGGCTACTTCAATTGGGGCAGGCAAGACAAGTATTGCTTCAACTCCTGAAAAGCTTTATCGCATTCATCATTCCATGGGTGTACCTTTCGCTAGACCTTGAAGAAAGGTAGGTACTTATTCGTGGACCTAAACATGAACCTGTTCAAAGCTACCAGTTTTCCTGCCAGTCATTGGGTCTCATTTATATTTTACGGTGGTTGGATATCTAGGATGGCACTAATTTTCTCAGTACTTGCCTCTATACCTCTTTTAGAGACAATGAAGCCCAATAATTTTTCGAATTTGCCCCGAAAGCACACTTTGCTGGGTTCAATTTCATCCTATACTTGGGGAGTACCACGAAAGATTCTCTCAGATCTACCAAGTGTTGGGCAAGTTCTTTTCTCTTTACTAGTAGGTCATCTACATGTACTTCCATGGTCCGCCCAATCTGCCTTTTAAACATCCAGTTGACCAGTCTTTGATAAGTTGCCACGACGTTCTTCAATCTGAAAGGCACGACTCGGTAACAATAGAGCCCTTTGTTGATAACGAACGCCGTCTTCTCCTCGTCTACTTGGTTCACGTGGATTTGGTTATACCTTGAATATGCATCCATAAAGCTTAGCATACGATGCCTTGCCATGGCATTGACGATGACGTCGATTCGTGGTAGTTGGAATCTGTCCTTTAGGCAAGCTTTGTTTAGATCGGTGAAATCTATGCACATCCTCCATTTTCCATTCGCCTTTTTGACCAACATAATGTTAGTCAACCACTCATGGTAATAGGCTTCCCTAATGAATCCCGGAGCTAGGAGGCGATCTATCTCCTTGGCTATAGTCGCACACTTCTATGTGCTGAATGTCCTCTTTTTTTGCCGAACATTCTTTGCTTCTAGATTGACACATAGCTTGTGTTCTATAAATGCAATGTTAGTCCCCGACATATCTTCATGACTCCATGCAAAGACGTCTCTATGCTCGATCAATAGCTATTAGCGCTTCCCTGCAATCCAAGGGAAGTCGTGTTCCCATCCGCGTGGTGGCGCTTGGCCGGTCTGGGTGTAGCGTTATCATCTCTAGAGGCTCATTTGCCTCCGCTTGTTTTAAATTGCCCTCCTCCCTTGCTTCCACTTCCTGGTCAAATAGGGTGGGTGGCAAAGATAGGGGTTTATCTTCCAGGTTGCTTTCAGTAATGCATACGTCAGCCGCCCTCGTCTTGCATGTAGCTAGGGGTGTAAACCAGTCGGTCCGGTCCGGTGATAGACCGAAAATATTCGGTCCATCACCGGACCGAACCGAACACCCCATAGGGACCTGACCGGTAGTTATTGGTCCGGTCCGGTCGGGTCGGTTCATTCGGTTTGACCTATTTTTTTTTTCTTTAAATCAATTAATAAAAAAAATTATTTAAAATACTAAATTAAATTAAGTGACTTATTAATGTGAATTATGTAACAAACTCAATAAAAAAAATATTTTATATGGTCAATGATAATAAATTAAATGAAAATTACATTATTAATTTATATAATTACTATATAATTAACTAATTGATATTATATATTAGTTAATTCGTAGAATATTAACAAGTGTTAATAACATATTTAAAATTTTATATTGTTAATAGTGATAGGTTAGATGAAAATATATATAAAATATTGTTAATTTATAGAATATTAACAAGTATTAATAACATATTTAAAATTTTATATTGTTAATTATACAATTATTATATAAATATATATTATTTTTTTTTTATTTTTTATTCCATTGGTTCGGTCCGGTCCTGTCCGGTCCGAGAAATCTCCACCCCGGGACCAGACCGAAGACCGAAATTTATGTAGTGTTTGGATCGAAACCGACCATGCATTTGGTCGGTCCGGTCGGTTTCTCCGGTCCGGACCGACCGGTTTACACCCCTACATGTAGCAGTCCTGCGCCAAGACCTATTCTCCTTGGACTTCTCCTACTTCTACATCCATTGGGAATTTCATCTTCAAGTGGTACGCCGAGGTGACAAACTTTAGGAAATTTAGAGTTGGTTGCCCCAATATGGCATTATAAGATGACGGTACCTTGACTACCAAGAAATCAGTCATCGTTGTTACCGTACGCGCCCCTTGGCCGACTGTAACCGGTAGTGGAATCGCTTCCACCAGTTGGACTACTTCTCCAGAGAGCCCATTTAGGTGAGTGGGTGTAAGTCGTAGTCTATAGGGATCAATGCCCATCTCGGTGAAAGCCTCTCAAAACAAGATGTCGGCCGAAATCCCGTTGTCGACCAAGATTTTTTTGGTCGTGTAGTTGGCAACTAACAAAGTTACCACCAAGGCGTCGCCATGGGGGTACAAGACGCCTTCACAATCTTCATCTCCAAAAGAGATGACCGGTGTGGTGCTAAGCCTGGGGTGTTTGTATGACCTATCCGCCATGTATACTTCCTGGTACCTTGCATTTCGAGCTTGCACCCTTCTGCTAGATGATGTTGTACCCCTACAACAAATCCTCCTACTATGGTGTGGATTTCCCCTAAAGGGATATGGTCTTGATCGTGGTTTTGGCCGGAGGCGTCATGCCCATCCTCTGTTGCTTGTCTCTGTCGTTTAAGGCTATTACTTTGTTTGGAACTAAGCCCTTGCTCTTCTCCCTTCTTGGTTTCACGTGTTTAGTGAGCATTCATTCGAGCTCTCCACTTCCTGCTAGTTCAGTCACCTTTTTCTTCATGGCTGGGCAATCTTTTGTCCAGTGGGTGTCCGATTGATGATACTTGCAAAAATGTTGCCCCCTCTTGGATGGGTGTGCTTCTTTCCTTGAGGTGTCCTCCTTCTCTTGTACGTTTAGATTGTTGTGGATAAGCCAGGGGCCTTGGTCCTGCTTGGTCAAGTGTCTTTCCCATCGCCCATCTTGATGGCTTGACCCGTCCTTCTTGTACCTCGCACTGCTAGAGTTCTTGACTTCTAACTTCATTTCCCTTTTCCTTGGCTCCAGGAGGGCTTGCAACGTGTCTTCTGGATTGACGAAATCATCAGCTTTGTCCATGAATTCCCTTAGGGTCGAGGGGGTTTCCCTAGCCAACTAGGCCATGAATGGGCTCCTAGGCCATGTCCCTCCTAATAGGGCAGCTAGCATTATCTTCTCATCCTGATCATCGGTCGTCAACCTCTCTTTGTTGAATCGAATTAAATATGCTTTCAAGCTTTCCTCCTCCCATTGCTTAATGGTAAAGAGGTAGGCAGTAGGTCGCCAATGCCTTCTACTCGCCATGAATTGTGTCAGGAACTGCTTAGCCAATTTCTTGAAATTGTTGATCGAACCTAGTCGCAAGGTTCCGAACTAGCCCTTTGCTATCCCTTTCAACATTAACGAGAAAGCTCGGTAGGCCACTTCTTCTGGAAAGCCATGGAGAGTCATTTGTGACTTGAAATACTCTAGGTGATCCACTAGATCTCGAGATCCATCGTACATCTCGATCCGCAAAACTTTGGATTTAGGCGGGAGTGGTACAACCATCACTTCGTCACTATATGGAAGATCGGTTTGGTTTAACAACTTTTCCATAGAAGAGGACCCTCCCATTTTCTTTGACATCTCCTCGTATTTATCTAGGCTACGCAATTCATCATGCAGTCTCTTCTTCTCTAATTCTTTAGCATTCGTACCCCTTGCGCTATGTGCATTTCCTTTTGTTTGCTCAACTGGTGGTGTTGCAACATTCTGGTGCTTCAACTTCTCATTCTCTTTCCTCAATTCTCCAACCACTGCCATCGTCTTTCTAAAATTCTCTTTGGTCTCCGCCAGCTTCACCTCCATGTTTGTCGACATCATATCTTGGTTGCGAGTTTTCTAGGATTACGTTGTAGTTGGCATGTGGAAATCATGCTGGAGTCTGTCGAGGAGCAAGATCCCATAGACGGCGTCACTGTTATGGACGTGTTCCACACGCCTCCAACAACACGCCTGACCTGCAACAAAGAAGATGGTGGCACAGTGTACCCAGAGGACCTCCAATACCTAAGTTAGGAAAGTGATAAGCACATGCTTGGCGGTTAGTTTGTTCCTAATACTCATTACCGAGTTCATGTGCTTATAAACAACACCCAAAGGTAATGCATAACATTCATTTATAGATACAGTTCATTATCACTTTCCTAACTTAGGCATCGAAAGTCCTCTGGGCACACCGTGCTGCCATCTTCTTTGTTGCAGGTCACACGTGTGGTTGGAGGTGTGTGGAATACGTCCCGAACAGAAGGGATTATCTGAAAGCAAACCAGTTGCATAACTCACACCTAAGATTGACATGTTTGCATAAATCCAATCATAAAAATGGTCATGTTTTTCTTAGGAAGAGCCACACGCATTGACATGTTTATCTTGTTTACCTTTCAAATTAAAGACATTTAAGGTATGTAGTAGTTAAGTTGGAACGTGTTTGTCTTTTAGAAATGTTTCAAAATTATAATAACTGGAGGGATGAAATTTTAACTACTGAAGTAAATTTGCAAAATTCTCCCACAGATTCTTCGACAAACTTTTTTACATGAATTATATGCTCGATTTGTTAAGCTTCTTCTTCAAGAGGAAATTCTCTTGTAACAAACACATTGAGTCTATTGGTTGAAAGAGAGACAAAAAAAAATTATGTACTATGTGTCCCAACCTTGCTTAGCATAAATGATTGAATAATGTTAAATATAGTATTGGAGTGTGTTACACCCTGCGTAATCTCTTTGAAAAAGTGGAAGCTACCATTAAAAAAGTGAGTTTTTTCATGTGGGTCGCAAGTGGACCCCACTTTTTCTTAAAGGGACTGCGGCAGGGCTTGCATACTTTAGGACTATACAAATCATTTTCCCCAATGATTACCATTTGCTAATAGTCCTCGTGTTGATACATCACATTTTTCGCTAGTGCATTTAGATATTTCCCATGTTGGGCTTCTCGCTTTTCTTACAGTTGAAGGTTCTCAATGCTTTTTTACCTTTGTTGATGATTTTTTGCATGCTTGCATGTTGGGCATACTTAATGAAATCCAAGTCTGTGTACCAATAATGATCTTGGATTTACAATGAATTTGCAATGTCTGCTTTCATGATATGCCCCGATCCCACTTGTGATTTGGCAGAAGCCATGATGTCGAGATGTAGGCGGCACATATAGACTTTGTTATGCACTCGTCTGATAACAAAGTATTTGCTCACATGATCAATAAAAGTGTACAGTTAATTCATAGTAGAAAATAAAAAGTGTAGTCATTAAATCTAAAGACAGTACCAGAACTAAATACAACACAAGCCCATTATCCATAAGCCACATGTCTCCAACCATAAGCTAAAGAGATATTAAAATTCACCCAGTGTTTTAATAAAATTTCAAACACAACAACTTAACAAAATGGGGAAAAGCCCCAATCCTCAATGATCTGGCTGTGTAGGATCTCTATACTCATAACCACTACCAAATCTCCACTGCATCAAAACCTATGGTTTCGAGGAGTAGGACCATAGTGGGACTACTAAGGTGAAATTTTGTAAAACTTTTAGTAAGTGAAACTAACACTAACACTAAAAATGCATGCCTATGGGAAATGAAAATGATGCAATTATTATTATTTTTTTATAGGAAAAACTTTCATTAAAGGATATCAGAATTACATTAAAATCTTAGCCCAAATGACTGGAGCAATTACATTAGGGTAAGATCCCCACCACAAGCTAATATCACTAACAGTCCAAGCATGCCTCGCAAGATTATGACCAGCTTCATTGCAATTTCGTCCAACATGTCTCACTTCACAACTCTGGAAGTAGTGCATAAGTTCCTTACTATCCTTAATGACATTACCAACTTAGGCCATAGAAGGTGCAGATTTTTGCAATTCTTGAACTAATGTTAAAGCATCACTCTCAATAATGAGATGATGAATTCCCAGATGCATGCTCAACTTCACCTTTACAGTCCCTCAAGACAGCACCTATACTAGCACTATGTTCGTTCTGAAAAATAGCCCCATCGACATTTAATTTGAACACTCCTGGAGGAGGTACTCCCATCTACAATGGTTCTCACCACTTTGAGAGGTTGACCTCGTGTCTCCTTGTAGGCCTTCTAGATTGCCAAAGCATGACTAATTGCCTATTCAATGTGTATACACTTGTCTTCAAATGTGGCTAAATTGCGTATATACCAACAACTCCATGAGATCAAGAAGAAAAGCTCCAGTTTATCCTTCTGGTTCAATCCACTTATATAGCCTGCAATATCTCCATATGTTGGTAGACTTGGTGGTAGAATAAAGGGAAGGTATTTTTCCCATACCTCTCTTAATGAAGGGCAGAGACAAAGGGCATGAGCCACATCCTATACTGCATTTGTACAAAACAGGCATGAGTCTTCATTTAACACCTGTTTCTACATTAAATTGTGCTTCGTAGGTAAGACTTCTCTGCAAGCTTTCTAGGCAAAGATCTTAATCTTGTTTTGCATTTTCATGTTCCATAAATCTTTCCGAAGTTTCTGTAGAGCCATGTTTCTCAAGCCCTCACCCTTCAGTCTGTTTTTCTTAGCCTCTTTAAACACTCGACAAGCACTTTTGACAGTAAAGTGACCATTTGATTCATGAGCCCAGATGATCTTATCTTTAGGATTGCTTTGATTGAGGATTATTTTTAGGACTTCATTAGCTACTTTTACAGGTAGCAGGATTCTTACCTTCTCAATATCCCACCAGTGAGAGTGAGGATCAATTAAGCTATAAAAAATTATAGCAACATCACAAACTTCTGCAGAAGGCACATGGCTGTCTAGATTAGGATGGCCAGGTATCCAATTGTCCTTCCAAACCTTAATGGACTGACCTGAACCAACTCTCCATTTGCATCCCAGGGCCAAGTAATTTTTTTGTCCCCCATATACATTTCCATGCAAAGCTAGGAGTATGGCCTAGCTTGGATTCCAGAAAAGATGTTTTTGGGAAATATCTTGCTTTAAACACCTGGTGTAGCAAGGTAGCATATTCTTGCATATGCCTCCAACCCTGTTTGGCTAAGAGAGCATCATTAAAGGTCCTTAGGTCCTTAAATCCCATTCTTCCAACCTGCTTATGGTCACACATCTTCGCCCAACTCAGCCAATGAATCTTGTGTTCCTCTTTCCTCTGCCCCTACCAGAAACGTGCCATCATTTGCTCTAGTTCATGGCATAAACTTCCAGGTAATTTAAAGTAGCGCATCGAGTATGTTGGTATTGAAAGGGCAAAAACTTTAATGAGTACCTCCTTCCCACCATGTGAAAGCATTTTCTCCTTCCAACTTTGCAGTTTTGTCCAAACTTTGTGTTTGATATCAGAAAAAGCCCTTGTTTTAGCTTTACCAATTAGAGGGGTAATCCCAAATACTTCTTATATTGTTGGAACTGTTGCACACCCCACAACTCCATTAATTCCTTCTACTTCACAGAGTCCACGTTTTTACTAAAGATCATAGCAGTTTTATTAGTGTTCACCTTCTGCCCTAAAGCCTCTTCATATTTGCTAAGTAGCTACTGGATGTGATGGTTTTCTGCACAAGTAGCTTTACCAAAAAGTATGTTGTCATCAGCAAACAGCAAGTGAGAAATTTTTGGTGCCCTTCTACAAACTTTAATGCCAGCTACATTTTTAGAAGCTTCAACTTGTTTCAGTAGGGAAATTAGGCCCTCAGTGCATAGCAAGAAAAGGTATGGGGACAAGAGGTCCCCTTGCCTTATCCCTTGAGAAGGAATTATTGATCCCTTAGACTCTCCCACTTATTAAAACTGGAAATGACATCGTTTTAATACACATCATCACCAGCTGAATCCATCGAGTAAGAAAGCCCATTCTGCCCATCACAACCTCCATGTAGCCCCCATTCAACTCTATCATAGGCCTTACTCATATCAAGTTTGATGGACATGTACCCTTCCTTTCCTTGCCTTTTATTCCTCAGGGAGTGAATCATCTCATATGCCACCAATACATTGTCACTAATTAGTCTACCAAGAACAAAAACACTTTGGGAGCTAGAGACAATATCATTGAGAATAAGTTTGAGTCTATTAGCAAGCACTTTTGAGATCAGTTTATACACCACATTACAACTGCTAATGGGCCTAAATTCAGTGATTTTTTCAGGCCTCTTTTTCTTTGGGATCAGAGAGATGAAGGTGTGATTAAGGGAATGAGGAAGTGTACCACTTTGTAGAGCCTGCAGGACTGCATCTGTAACAGCATCACCAACAATATGCCAATATTGTTGGAAGAACAAGGGTGACATGCCATCAGGTCTAGGGGCCTTCGTGGGATGCATTTGATCCAAGGCAACTTTCACTTTTTCCCTTTTAAATTCTCTCAAAAGATCTTGATTCATCTCTTCAGTAACCCTGCTTTCCATATCATTAAGGAAGTCCATACTACTCGACTAATGTGAAGAAGTAAAGAGGTCCTGAAAGTAAGACAGAATCACCTGGTCCCAACCTTCATCCACCTGCCAGACCCCCTCTTCATCCTTCAGGTCCTTAATCCAATTTTTCTTTGAGAAGCCTTCTGGTGGAAAAACCTGGTATTCAGATCTCCCTCCTTCAGCTAGAGTGCTTTAGCTCTTTGTTTCCATAGTATCTCTTCTCTCTTGAGCCATAATTGCAAGTTATGCCTAGCCTCTTGATGAGTTTCCAAACTAGCATAGAAGGGGTCAATATTTTGCACATGTTGCAAGTGTTCCCGAGCTTGTTTGATTTTCTTTTGGACATTGCCAAATTTTGACATATTCCAGCTTGCCAACCTATGAGAGCAGGCTCTAATCCTATGGGTAATGTTGGACATAGGCAGTTCAATATTTCTCCCATTCCATGAGTCTGCAACAACTCCTTCACAAGTATCATCTTCAGTCCACATAGCTTCAAACCGAAAGAGCTTCTTCTTCCTTGGCTTCCTCTCATTACTGGTACTAAGAATTATTGGTAGATAGTCTGAATAAGCTACCAGACCATGCACCACACGAACCTCTGGGAACATAGCAAGCCAACTCTGAGATGCTAGGAACCTATCAATTCTTTCACTGATACTATTTTGCAATCCCCTCTTATTACACCATGTGAACCGAGCTCCCTCAAATCGCAAATCAAGCAAAGAACAATTATCAATAAGTTGTCTGAATTCCCTCATTTGTCTCTCTGGTCTCTCCCTACCTCCCTTCTTTTCCTGTCGACATAAGATCTCATTAAAATATCCACAGACTATCCATGCTTCTGAATCCAATCCTTTCAGTGACTTTACTAGATTTCAAGTCCCACTCCTAAGTTCAGTTTCAAGATTGCCATAAACACTAGTGAAGTGTCACTCCCTATTACTATCCTCATCATGAACCATAGCATCAATATGGTTCTTTAAGTAGCTTTCGATACCCACTTGGGCCTCTCTCTGCCACAAGAGTGCTAAGCCACCACTTCTTCCATCACAACTAACTGCAAAACAACTATCAAAGCCCAATTTCAATCTAACGAATCCCATCTTCTTTACTTCTAATTTAGTTTCCAGCAGGAACACTATCATAGGGTCTTCCTTCCTAACCAAGTCAAGAAGAGCTCAAACTCCACGTGGGTTCCTAAGCTGACGGGAGTTCCAACTTAAAATTTTCATAGTTGTTGGCAGGGCTGATCAACAGTCTCCACCATTTGTGCTTGTGATTCAAAGGCATTGCATACTCCCCTTCTCTGGACCTTTCTCCTCTTTTGGTTGTCCAATTGCTCATGTTCAGGTAACTTTCTTTTTACCTTATGCCTTAGTTGGACTATGTCATTGGTATCTGAGGTTGACGGGTGATCATGTTGCGTTGCCATTTCCTACCTATTTTGGGTGTCATGGGCCTCATTGGTAGGGCTATACCAGCCCCTAAAACTTCCTCCCCCTGAGAGGGCCCATCTGCAGGGCTCACATGTGCATGTGGCTGTTGCAGATTCTCACTTGACTTCCCATGCAGGTTTTCACCAGAGATGGACTCCCCTTGATCTGCTATCTCAAGGTTGTTGAGGGAATCCATCCCTGTTTTGCTCACATTTCCCTCTGTTGCTGTCATTGACTTCCCAAACATCACATCCCTTTCTGGGACAGCCTCCTGAGATCTCGGTATTTCACATTGACTCCTGGATATCTCCTTGTCCTCCATCTTAACATCAGCAACCCTCCCCTCTCCTCTATCCGAAGAGGAATTCCAATCAACAGGCTCCTTCTAAGGCTTGTAATCCCTTCTCTGTCCCATAGCACTACCATCATGCATCCATGGTCCAAATGGTAGGTTTTCTTCCTTCAGTAACTCGTGGTAAAGTTGCTTTAGTTTGCATTCCTTATGGTGGTGACCCAACGTGCCACACACATAACAAAAGTTCGGCATTCTCTCATAAGCAACCAAATCCAGCATGATCCAAAAGGTCCCGGTTGATCATCTTACCATGCATAAGTGGCTGAGTAATATCCAGTCGAACTCTCACACGCAATCTCACCATGGTCAGCATCCACTTCCTTTACAATACCAATTGCACCACCTATCAACCTGCCTACACGTTCATTCATGGCCAAGAGAGGCATATCCAGTAGTCTAATCCAGAAAGAGGCTTCTCTTAATGCGGATTTTAGAAACCTACATGTCGCCTACCATCTCTTTCAAAAGAATGAGGTTCCTGTCAAAGGACCATGGCCCCTCACAGATAACACGTAGCTTGTCCCGTTCATCTTCGAATTTGGCTAACAACAAGTTCAACCCCGATTCCTTGAACACAAGCTTTCGTACCCGTTGCCATATCTTCCACATTTTGTTTTTGAAGGCCTCCCGATTATAATATTTCTCAGTAAGAAGAGAAACCACCAAACATTTGTCTCTACGTGCCACATTTGATTCAATATCTTGCACCTCCACCACCAACGCATCTCTCTCCCTTTTGGAAAGGGATATATTCTGGTACATTGCTTCCAAATCATCTGCCATTTCCAAAACAACAGAGAAACATGTGCGAAGGCAGGGAGAGGAAAACTTTCTTTTTGGCATAAGCCAGATAATTTGGAAAAATGATAATTTGGCATTTCATATTAAACCAATATTAAACATAACCCAATTAAATGTCAATATCAACCATAGGGTTACAACATAACAAAAATCAAGTATTCAATAACAATTCTCACACAAGTTGATACAAACCCAAATCTCGTATTTCAAAATATTCATTTTATTAATGTGTGCGACTGTCTCCCCTAACTGGACCATCCACACACATTGGCTCTCTTCGCCCCACCACGAATAACGACCGGGCGTGTGACTGCGTTACAAGCGACACCTGGTTTCATGCTTCATTCTTGACCATGAAGTCCTTTGGCGTCTATCGTTAGGGAGGCCATGACTTCGAATCAAGAGCATTATCATCTCTCGTAGCAACAATCTAGGGGATGTCACTCAATATGAAGTGCTCCTGAGTGACTAGAGGAGCTCCCGTAAGATAATGCCTCATCTCGACCTAGGTTTATGATACTCACACACCCACATAAAACCCATTTAATCCCAAAAACCCAGAAATATCTTAGAATCCAATTTACATGCATAAATCATAGTTCAATAAAAAAAATCTCAACAAGTAGAT
Source organism: Juglans microcarpa x Juglans regia (assembly GCF_004785595.1). NCBI lineage: Eukaryota > Viridiplantae > Streptophyta > Magnoliopsida > Fagales > Juglandaceae > Juglans > Juglans microcarpa x Juglans regia. Next base: position 33,552,613 of record NC_054596.1, on the reverse strand, counting down.
ACAAGTTATATGACAGTCCAAAAATAAGAAATCCAACGACAATTACATGATGAAGAACAGTGCACATGAGGAAATTTTCAGCAAGCATTCACAAGCTGTAATAAAACGCAAAGGAGGAAATTTCCAGCAAACTTTCAGAAGTTGTAAATCAATGCAAAAGTGGAAAACTCCAACACCCCCTTATGACTAAAAAACAATCTAAACTCCAACACCCCCTTACGACTAAAAAACAATCTAAGTAAGGGAAGAATCCCCACAACATAACTTAATAACAACTGTAATTAAATCAGAAATTCACTACAACATTTATGCAACAAAATAAGCAACTGGACAACAAGTGAGGTCCAACTAGAAAACCACACAAAATCCCAACACTTCCGTAGGGCTCTTGTCCACGACATAGGGAAATACACAGATCACCACACTTCTACAGGGCACTCAACTACACTAGAGAAAACCACACAAATTACAATTCACATTTTTTATCAACATTCATTTTCAAGGTTAGTCCAGAGAGCCACTTACCATTGTGTGTAGAGGAGATTTTTTTGTATGGTTATCGATTCCCTGCTTCACACTGCATTTCCCATGGTTGTTCCCGTCAGCTAGCGATGGTCTTGTGGGGGTGTCTTGGGTAGAGAGGGAAGAGGGAGTGTTTGTATGTGGTAGAGAGAGAGAACAAGAGTGAGTGAGAGAGACTGAGAGATAGAGAGAGAGAGAGTGAGTGAGAGACAGGGAGAGGCAGAGAGCTTATTGTTGCGACACTAGACGGGGAGGGGTATGGTGGAATGGTGACGGGGTGGCCGAATCGTCAGTGGTCACTATTTCAAAATTGGATACTGCGTGCGAGCGTGATTGGGGAGGGGGCTTTTGGTGCAAGGGTGGCCAACAACTTGAGCGAGGGGAGACTTAGAGAGAGAGAGAGAGAGAGAGAGTTTGAGCCAAATAGAGAGTAGAAAAAAGAGAGAATGAGAGTTAGCTCAATCTAGACGGTGCTAGACAGACTCAACACATCGAGGTAGTGGTTGGGGCTGTTTTTTCAAACCTAAACACTTGAGGCTTCGGGACCAAGAGAGGGAGGAGATCAGTGAAGCTTACTGGTAGCCTTGGTTGGATAAGGTGGGGCAGATGATAAAGAAATAGAGGGAGAAGATAGAAGAGAAAGAGAGTGCGAGAGAAAGAGGAGGGAAATCTGAGGGAGAGTGAGACTAAGAAAGATGAGAGGAGAAACTGAGAGAAGGACGAAGAGATGCCATTGGAGAGGGGGGGGGGAGAGTTTTGGCTCATTTATAGGCTGGAGTGGTCTTCAAGGGGGGGGGGGGGGGGAAGGACGTTAACCTTAGTTGGTGGAGATGAGCAGTGGCTAAAGGCTGTAGAGAGTAGCCAGGGGGCTAGCTGTAGTGCGCCATCTCCTCATATTTGTCAACGAGGCTATGCAATTCGTTGTGTAACCTCTTCTTTTCCAGCTCTTCACTATTCATGCCTCCTGCACTGTGTGCATTTTGGACAGGCAGTGTAGCGGCGTTCTGCCATTTCAAATCTTCATTCTTCTTCGGTAATTGCTCAACCACTGTTATGGCCTTTTTCAACTTCTCCGACTTCTGCAGCCTTGCTTCTACCTCTGCCGCATTCATCTCTTGATTGTGGGTTGCTTGCGATTGCGTACTAGTTGGCATGTGAAAATCATGCTGAAGTCTGTAAAGATCCCACAGACGGTGCCACTGTAAATGACGTGTTTCACACCACCAGCTACTTGGATAACTTGCAACAAATGAGAGGACGGCACTGGGTGCCCAGAGGAGCTCCAATGCCTATGTCAGAGAGATATAGCCTCAATATAAGAGTGCAAGTAATCATAAATTATATGTTACCTTCAGGTGTTATTTATAGAGGTGATGAGGATGTAGATAGCCATTAAATCCAATGGCTCATCATGAATAATCCCTTAATAAGTGGATGAGATAACCATCGATTTATCGGCATTATCATATCACGCGGTTTATGCCATGGGCCCTTAGGCCGTGAGTCTCCCAATCTTGGGCCTATAGGCCGAATCTGTCCTCTAGTTGTGGGCTTATTGCCATGGAACCTCAACATCCCTTCCAACCTAAACATCCCTTTAGTCTTTACCTTTTGATAAATTGTGTTCAGAATGAGAGACATGTAAAACCTAGTAGTATAAGCATTAGAGAGAATCATACCATCATGCAGTCCATAAACCTAGTAGTCTTGGGCCCATAGGCCGAATCTGTCCTCTAGTTGTGGGCTTATTGCCATGGAACCTAAACATCCCTTCCAACGTAAACATCCCTTTAGTCTTTACCTTTTGATAACTTGTGTTCAGAATGAGAGACATGTAAAACCTAGTAGTATAAGCATTAGAGAGAATCATACAATCATGCAGTTCATAAGCCTTGAGTCACTCCTCATCAACATAAGTAAAGCTTAATTTTGGATCAAACTCTAAAAAAATACACATGATAATTATTAAATGATATTAAAATAAACATTAAATACGCTATGTAAATAAGAAATAAGTTCATTACAGGATTTTGCCTCAAAACTTTCAACATTATCCAATGAGGCATGAAGAACAATGGGTATTGGATCTTTCAACTAATTTTGAGTACAAACGAGTGCCTCAACTATTATTGGAGATAATGAACAATGAAATGGGTCAAGCACACGATCCCTTGCACTGAAGTTTGACTCAAAAGAAACAGCTGAAATGGGAATGGCCATCACATCCCGTGCAACTCTCGCCACAATAGGATTCTTTATTTCATTGATCTTCCACCGATCCAACATATCAAAATTTGGAACTCGTGCCTCACAATCATGTTCCAAGTATTGATCGATCTTCGATTTGTTTCTCAAATTAGATTTAATAATTTCTTGCTCATATTCAACCCATAAACTCTGCTGAGAATCAAAATCAATCATACTAGGATCAACTGAGGAAGGAGGCTCAGAGTATGAAACTCCACTTGAACTCTCATACATAACATTATACTCCCCATACATGTCAATCATCAATTGTTTCACTTTTACAATCATTTGTTCGATTAAATTACCACCATATTTTTTTTGAACAAAAAATACCAAAAACTAAATTTGCATCTTGGATCAAGAACAACAACAATGAATATCAAGTTAGTTTTTTCAATTGATCCCAATATTTTTCATACTTACTCTTCATGCTCATAGCCATACATCTCAAAACTGGATGATTACTTTGACTCATTTTTTATAAATGTGATTGGATACTACAAAACTTCTAAAAATATGCATTAAATGTGACATACAAAGAGCCAGAGAGTCTCATAGTAGCATCATAAAAAAACTTCAAAAATCTTACCATTACTCTAACTCTCACCTAATCACTAGAGTTGGGGGCAAGGGGGGCTCAAGCTCACACTATGACAATAGCTAGAAAAATAACAATCATCATTCTCCAATCACAAAAATGGATTTTTAAATGTTTATGCTACTTCAAGCACGAGATAAGTGGAGTTCCATCTGGTGGGAACATCAAGGGACGCTAATTTTGAACAGCTAATTTTCTCATTCTCTATACACTTTTTGAATTTTTCCATGCTTGCAAGAGAGGATCTAACATACTTAAATGATTTGCACACCCTTGTGATTGAATCTTCACAATCTTTTAGCCCATCATTCACAATGAAGTTCATAATATGGGCGCAACACCTTATGTGAATATATGTCCCCTCCAACAAATGATCTCCCACAAAACATTTCAAATAATCAATAGCAGCTTTGCTTAAGGAAGCATCATTAACTGTCAATAAAGACCTTGTCAATATCCCAGTCCCATAGACATGACTTTACATGCTTTCCAATAGTGTCTCCTTTGTGATTAGGAGTCAAACAAAAATTTATAATTTTTTTGTGTAATTTCCATTCACAATCAATAAAGTGTGTTGTAAGACACAGAATTTAAGTTCTGAGTGGACGTCCAAGTGTTAGTAGTTAAACTAACCCAACTACCTTAAATACTTTCCTAAACTACTCATTCTCCTTTTTAAATAGTTTAATACAGTCTCTCATTGTAGTGGTTCAAGATGACATTTGGAACTTTGGTTATAGTGATCTACATACCTTCTTAAATCCTTGGGTTTCCACTACCCTAAACGGAACCTCATCACAAATTATCATTTCTGCAATTGCCATTTGTACCTCTTCTAGATCAAACTTTTGTGTAGTTGATATACCACTCATATCAATATCTCCCTCATTACTCATAGTTTGTTGATTCATGGGTCTATTAGCGTTTTTCCTACAAACACCAACATGATGCAACATACTTGATGTATCATGTAAGTCCTGTGGCAGTAATTACACCCTACTTTTGGGTCACTTAACAAGCTGTAACAACCCGATCCAATATTATTAGGGATAAATTATGGATAATTTCATTAGGAATTAGGTTTAATGGGCCAATTTGGAATAGCCCACAGGATATTAAGATTTTTTTTGTAAGTTATTGGATTTTTTTATGTGCCATATTGGATTAGCTGCGAATGATTAATTCTTGGGATTTAGTTAGGCCCAAAGACCCAAAATTTTTATTTTAAAATTTGAGAATTTTAGAAGAAATTAAGAGACTGGTAATGTAGAAATCCAATTGAAATTATTGAATTTAATCAACGAAATGAATCCAAACATGTTAGGCTAATACCAGTTTCTCTATAATTCTAAGCCAAGCAAGTCTCCACTTTCTACTAAAATTTACACCTCAATAGGAGTCTATCCCAACAATGTTGCAACTTTACAAATCCCTTACGCTAAATTTCCTAAACCGATTCTCTATATATAGTTTAACTCTATGCACAGTACGTGCATCATATTCTTCTTCAAGTCCCACTTTAATTCCCTGGTTTCCCTTAGTATGTTGCAAGAGACCTCACTCACACACGCCAAGTCCCAAGTCCTCCACCGTGAGCCTCTTCCTCGAAGCCGTAACACCGTAGCTTCGTCCCTTCTCATGGCAAACAACCTCCATGCATGACCATTGCACCACCCTCAGCCTTCACGTTAAAACTCTCTCCTCCACGCTGCAATAGTTACGAATAGCCATGAAAAAATAGCCTCTCCATGCTCTTTTACGTCCAGCCATCCCGTGCCACAGGAAGCTCCTCCATGTCTTCTCCCTCAGCCCTGTAGCACGCCGGAAACCACCCACCATCCCTTCCTCCCTCACAGCTCATGGGCCCCACTCAGCTGCTGCCACCTCCTCCCCTCAAACTAACGAACGTCAAAGCCGCTCCTCCCTCTTCATGAACTACCACGGAAACAACAAACAAGACCCACACACCCACACGACATCACCCACCACCTCTCCCTCTTTCACAGCCCACGTCCAAGTCAACCATAACACACGTCCAAAAACAACCCGAGTCCACCGCAGGCTAGCCTCAGTTTGGAAGAGAACCAGTCTGAGAACCACCGCCAGCCTCTATTTTAGCCCCACCAAAACAAAGCACTAGTTTCCCCCACTGAGAGCCACACCTTGTCATAATTGAGGTCACTACGCCACCACCAGCTGTAACCAGAAGACGCGGGCCATGCACCCATGTCCGCTGTAACCACCTCTAGGTAAGCTCACGCCGATCCTCCCCATGCATAGCCTCTCGGCATTTTTCTTCCCTCCCGTAATCTATCTTTTTCTCTCATCGCTTGGTCTCTCTCTCTCAAGCTTTCAGCTTCTCTCTATCTCTCCAGCCTTAAGCCACCGATGAACCACCCAACACCGCCGTGAAGCACCACCAAGCCCGAAAGCCATGGCCATTGTCTTGTGTAAGCCTCCTCTAAATACATGAATAGCATGAAATATTAAGTGTAAGTGGGGTTAAATTACAAAATACCCCTACATTTTTAGGATTAGCAGTTGAGAATAATTTAGTGTTGGGAAGATTTTAGGTTTAGGAAATATAAGTTATTTTAGTAGTTTAGATTTTAAATAAAATCACATGTTTAATTAGAAATTTATGCAAATTATGTGTTTATTTTTATAGGCGACCGATTACGTGCCGAAAATATTGGACTAGTGCTATAAGGTCAGCAGCATGATCATATCCTAACACGTATGTACGGTAAACAACATGTCTTTTATAAAAATATTATGCATATACGCCTTCCATTGGAAGCCTCTTTTACGTACCCAAGTCATGATAAAATTATAAAAATTCATGATTTTTCGTGAAGAATTATGCATTAAATTATTTATGAAAATTCATGATTTTATGAAATGAGTTATGCATAAAAAGATTTATGAAAAAACATGATTATATGTGAGAGTTATGCATTAAAATATTTATGAAAAGCCAAGCATGATTGTATGTGAAGATTTATGCATCAAAATATTTATGAAAAATCATGAATTTATGTGAGGAAACATATATCACGAAAATTTATGAAAGAATCCGATTTCATTTGAAATCTATGATATGATATGACAAGTATGCATGTAATTTCTTTTGAAATCTATGATATGACAAGTATACAGGTATGATTATGATAAAGTATGAATGATAAGATACGTAATGGCCTATGTTATGATATGAAGACGGTACCTATATTATGGACATATTGCATTGTCAGGTCGTACATGCTAGTAGTGCAGCCAGTATGTCTTTCTTATGTATGGATTCCACAACTCGCAGCCACGAGCGGAATCAGAATCTACTTAGATTCGCTAACATTAACTCACGGGGATCAACAGTGGGTATCGGCCTATGATAAGTGAAAGATAAGTTCATGTTTATGTTATTTACATATGTATTTATAAGTATGTACGTTTTTCAAGAAACCTTATGTTTATTATGTCTACTGTATGATGTGTTGCTTATTGAGTATTCGACTCATTTTTGTATATTTTTTGTAACCGCCTACTAGAAATTCACTGGTGGAATTTCTATTGACCTTTGGAACCTCGTGAAAACTCCATAAGTTTTTACGAGTCGACCAATTGCTCAGGTTTCAATTTGTCAACATAGTCAGTGTTATTACTCATTGTGGTGCTAGAATTATGAGTATAATTATTTCGGGTAGTTAGAAGTATCAGAATGGGTTTTAGTCTACATCATTAGACTCAGTTGATTATATAGGATTTTATGGCGCAATAGTCCATTTTCATAATTTTGGACGAAAGGCCTATTTGAAATTGTGAATTTATTTTTATGGGCACTTCGGGGTTGAATTTCAAAAAATGATTTTCACTATAGGTTAATAAGAATATTTAGAATTTTTCAGTACTAAGTTTATTATGCATTTTTTTGAGTGAATAGTAACCTTGATAAGTGCACTCAGCGCAGTGTTTTCAAAATTACAGTGTGGAATGTCCAAATTAGGTTAGAGCACTCTCATTGGATTAGCTAAAAGCTAAATTCAATGAGTATTTAACTATTAGAGAGCAAAATATACTCACATTGGATTAGTCAAATTCCAAATATTTAGAATTTAGCTACAGTGACTTTCAAAAGTTTTTCCAAATTTGAAAGTTACTGTACATACATCAAATACATATTTTATTAATTATTTCTCTCTCCATTTCTTTCTATCACATATTTTATCACAATTGATATATTAATTTGAGTTAATGATATATTAATTTAATAAGAATATGATTATTAATTAATATATAATAGGTAGAATAGTAAAATATGATAAAATAAATTAAATTAATAATTAAAAAAATTAAATATTTTTGAAATTATTAGTTATTCATTACTATATAATGAATAAATGTATAATCTAATATGGAGATTTAATGTGAATAACTAAAACTAAATTCATCTTATATTATTTTACTATTATATAATGAAAAAATAGATGTTCCAATGTGGAGATTTATGTGAATGAAATAGCCAAAAGTCAAATTTCACTTTCATTAATAAAAAATGTCCTCTAACTTTGGCTAATCTAATGAGAGTGCTCTTAGAAAAGTTTTATTTGGACACTTGGCAAGATCTTAGCAACACATAGTGAATGGTATTAGACACTTGGCACAAAGAGGAACCATTAGATAGATTTGTGAAGGAAATCAAGATGTGAGATTATGCCACTTAAGCAAAACTTTGTTTCATCTGTTCAACCAAATTGTGACAGACCAAAGAAGGTTTCAATCCTAGCAAAACCCTAAATGGTTCGAATCTAATTGAAACCCCAAAAACTTGGCTGAAACCAAAACTCTAAACGGTTTCTCAAATCCTAAAGTTGGCCTCCAAACCCTTTCTAAGCCGATTTATAGCATTGTGTTTAATCACCTAATTAAATCACTTCAACATACTATTAATTAATCAAATCCTTGTTATAATATCATTATCCAACATTTTAAACCTTGGAAATGTGATTGGGCCAAGAAAAATTGGTTTTGGGCTTGATAGCATCTCAAACCATAACCCCCTTAAACCCCAAATTGAAGCCCACTTGGTTGAGGCCCACCAAGGCCCACGAAATTGGCCACCTTGGCAAAGCTTCATGAAGACGTTTCCTCCCCACGTGGCAGACCATCCACTGCTATTGGCTGCACCCAATAATGCCTTGATGTGAAGGAGAAATCCACTCCATCAACCTACATCTCTCACAGCTGCTGCAGGCAGTCCTTTGCCCTCATTACTCTCCACATTATGTCACATAGTCAACTCCAATCAAGGGTCTTTCAAGCCCATAACTTCCCCCTCCAAGAGTCTAAAGTCGTGCAAGACACACTTCTTTCCCCTGTTCTTATAGAGAAACCCAAAAGAGCTCTCTCGGGCAGATTTCTGGGTCTTTTTGTGTGGCCATTTTCAACTCTTTGTAAGTATTTTTTCATGATGACTCTTTCATAAACGTTGTTCGTCTTTGCGTCTAGTTTTGTTGGATACCTTATTAGTCTCATTCCATGCTCATTTGATTGGTAAAAAGTATTTTTAACTATGGAAATGTCATTCTGGGCGTGAAACTGGAGAGTACGATTTGTTTTGGAATTTTTGACCAAGCTAATGGACATATCTTGGTCCGAAAATTTTATGGAGTGTTTCTAGCATGTGTTTATGAATTTTCATTGAGGTTTTGTTGCATGAATAAAGCTTTTGATAATAGATTTCCTTAGCTTTAAAAACTTGAAAACTGGAAGTGGAAAAACAGTTTTTGTTTTGTGAAAGTTTGAATATTTCATGGTTTAATCTTATTCCAAAGGCTTTGATATTTTTATATGATGATCCTAAGCCTCTTATATACAAGTTAGGTTGTTATTTCGAAGATATTTAGTATTAGTTTTAAAAATATGAGTTTCCATGCAAGAGGATTTCGGTTTGGCCTAAGATTTGATGTTTTTGGGTTAGAAATTTGTTTTGTTGAATTTTAGCCATGTGATTTTAAGTTTGATAGTTGGATCTTCTTTAGGACACATTTTTAAACCATGAGATGTTTTAGTTTGAAGATCACATCTCTTTAAGTCATGCATCAAGAGATTGATCAAAGTTAGTGGAGAGAAAAGTTTCTGTTTTGGACTGAGTTTAAAACCAAAAACTCCAAGTGTTGTTTTGTGATTTTTGGTGACCTTTGTTTGATGATTTAGTATATGATTGATCTTAGGATGATGTTATGAATGTCTTAGAAGTAAGATTTGATTTTTTGGAATTCTTGAAAATGTTGTTATTAAGGTCAAAACTTGTGATTCAAGGGTTTACTTTTTGTTAAAAAGTTTGGGTCTTTTTACATAAAAAAGAAAGTTTAGTGTTGATGATTAGCTCTTTCTTAATGGATATTTTAAGTGTGTTTTTAAATTTAGGATACGAAGATCTTTGTTACAAAATTTTGGTTTAATCATGGGTTTTTAAAATGGAAGAAATTGCAGCAAAAAATCAAGGAAAAAATCCTATGGATGTTTCGACCATAGTGAGTTTTCTATAGTTATGAATGGTTTTAAATTTTTCTGATTTGATATTTGAGTTTAGGACAAAATTTACATGAAGAATATAAATTTTGGTAATTTTTAGAGTTAGAATGTGAAATCCTTAAGTTAGGGGTAAAATGGTCATTTTTCCACATGTAAAGGGTAAAATCGTATTTTTACTCTAAGTTGTCTCTTTCACATTTCTAATTGTTAGTAAATTAATTTCTAATTTTTAGAATACCCTCTTACAGTTCCTCCTGTTTCGTACTTTATTCTCATAGAACGCGACTATCAAGATAAGTTAGCTCTTAACTTACTATCAGTTTACTGTGTGTGTGTGATGGGTAAGGGGACTACAGTTTATGTTCGTATGTTGTTATATATATCATGTCATGCCATGTCATCACATGTTTATCTATTACATGAATTATTCTTTCATGAAAATCTTATCTGTTACACAATATATTCTGTCACATGTTACTATCTGTTGCAAGTATGTCACATTATGTACGCCATCTGTCACATAATACTCACTGTCACATGTTATGCCATGTTACGAAATATTGTCTGTTACATGTTATGTCGTGCTACAAAATATTGTCTTTTACAGGTATGCCATGTTATGAAATATTTTCTATTACATTTGTGTCTCAAAGTATGTCATGTCTGTCATCTTACGTTCACGTCACGTTACTCTACGTCAGGACTGCTGTGGAGCATGAAGTATGGGGCCACAACAATTGTGAAGCATACACTACGTGAGGCACATCAATTGTGACACGTAGGATATGTGGGGCCACAACAACTGTGGAGTACGTATTAACGCACTCACAGCTGGTATAGACACATATGTTGTGATGCGGTAATCGGCAGGCACCCTTATGGTCACTTTATGATTAAGTCTATTGAATAAGATTCCAAGTTCATGTATTTCATGTTCAAGTCATGTTTCATATTATGTTATGTTCAAGTTTACGTCCATGTCAAGTTTCAAGTTTATGCCACGTCCAATTAAGTTTCAGTTTCAGTTCAAGTTATGTTAGCTCATGCCACGTTATGTCAGGTTATGTTATGTTTACTATTGACTTTGATTGTGCATTCATGCCTTTATTGCCATGCATACATCATTAATCTGTGTGAATGATTTTGTTAACTGGCTGAGATTTGTGATCAAATCTCACTGTGGTAGTTCCAACTACCATTCCCCCCGAATTACCGATCTTGTTACAGGATTTGAAGGAGAACCGATAATTGACCAACTGGAAATGGTCGACTAAGCGACGGTGCGACATTGATGTAGTTGCCTTAGATTACTACTTGTATTTTGTGGAGTTCAATCTCCAGCATTTTTTTGTTCACAACCATTTTGGACTAGTGTTGTGATCTCAGTTGTTTAGTATGTCTTTATGTATGAAGTATTATTTAAGTATTTGGGATATTATAAGTTTGGTGCATAGTATTGTTGAAAAAAAAAATTATCCGCTGCAAATATTGCATAACGCTAGATGCATGTTAGGAATATTGCATCTTATATGTCATGAACGGGGGCAAGTAACCTTATGTTGCATGTCCCGACACTTCAGATATTCGTCCTATCCCAAGCGGAATCCGTTGGCGTCACAGGGTGGTATCAGAGCAATACGTCTTTGGGTTGTAAATCCACATGTCCTTAGGGAATGCACCAAATATTAGGCTTGAAGTTGTTGAAGTATGAAAGATAATACATGTTGTAATACGTATACTCGTGTGTTTCAGGAAGTGACACATGACTCGCGGTAGGATACCTTGAAACCCGGAGGGAGGCATCAATCAAGAGAATTAGAATCCCCCAATGGATGGAGGATTAGCTAAAGCTGTACGTTTACTGGTTGACGCGCTTAGACAACAGCAATAGCAGCAAGCGCACGTACCCAGACCCGAAGTTAGGGGTTGTCCGTATGAGAAGTTCTTGATCCACCATTATCCAAACTTTTCTAGTAGTGAAAAGCCACTGAAAGTCGAGAAATGGATTATGGATCTCGAAAGGACATACGAGATCTGTGGTTGTACTGAGGACCAGAAGGTTCTGTACGTTGGATACCTATTCCAAGGAGAGGCAGGAATATGGTGGGATACACGAAGGCAGCTCCTAGCTAGGGAAATAGGAAGTCTCGCTGCACTTTCATGAGAGAGATTTAAGGAAGAGTTCGACAACAGATTCTTCACAGATTCTACCAAACAGCTGAAGGCGCAGGAGTTCGCAAGTTTAACTCAAGGCAGTCTGACCGTAGAACAGTATGCTGCTAAGTTCATGGCGTTAGGAAGGTTTGCACCATACTTGATTTCTACTCAAAGGATGCAAGCGCAGAAGTTTCAAGCAGGACTTCAGCCAAGGATCTGTAGTCAAGTAGCTTGCCTAGGAGTAGAGAATTACCAAGAGTTGGTAAATGTGGCCACGATAACAGAGGCTGAGCAGAGAGTTCTGGCAATCCAGATCAATTTTGAATGAAAGAGGACCATGCCATTTGCTGCAAACGGTAGTACCGAGAAGAAGAGGTCTTTTTCCAGCCCAGCGAAAGGCAAGGGAATAGTGACAGGAGGACATATGCCGTCTGCTTATCCGTTATGCCCTAAGTGTGGAAAGCGTCATCCTGGAGAATGTCGCAGTGGTTATGGAGTTTGTTATCGTTGAGGGAAACCAGGACATTTGATCAGAGATTGTCCCAACACTGCACAAGGTAGTGGAGCTGGTGATCACAAGCCAAGGCCCCACATCCCAGCACGCGTGTATGCCGTAACCCAGGTGATATCGATGCTGACGCATCAGAGGTTGAGGAAGCTGGCATCATCACTGGTATTTTCCTTAAAGTCTTTATGCTTTTATTATTAACTTGAGTGTTGGAAATATGGTTATTAATAGAATTGCGTTATATTTTATTAGGAAACGTCAATCTGTTAAGGTTCACAGCTTGTGCGCTATTTGATTTGGGAGCGTAGCAGTCCTTTGTGTTTGCACGGATTTGTAGTTTGCAAACTGAGCTGTTACCTCGACAGGTTGTAGTGTTAATTCCTAATGGGAATACGGTAGCTTGTACTCGTTTAGTTAAGGATTGTCTTGTAGAGCTAGAAGGAAGGACGCTGAAGGCTAACCTACTAGTATTCGGTCAGATGGAGTTTGACCTAATCTTGGGTATGGACTGGCTATTAAAGCACTATGCTAAGATAGACTGTCAGAAGCGAGAAGTGGTGTTTGAATCCCCAAGTGAAGACATAATTAGGTACACGGGAGCATCAGTTAAGGCCACCTCGCCAGTGATTTCGACTTTACCAACGAGGAAGTGTATTGAGGATGGAGCCTTAGCTTTTCTGTTGATGTTTGTGGAGAACACAGTTGGGAGTGAAGAAATCCATGGGATACCCGTGGTTGAAGACTTTCCTGAAGTTTTTGTCAACGAGCTACCTGGTCTACCACCAGATAGAGAAACTGAGTTCAAGATAGAGTTGGAATCGGCAACAACTTTGACTCACAAGGCCCCGTATCGTATGACCCCTGCCGAATTGAAGGAGCTCAAGATGCAGTTGGAAGAACTTTTAGAGAAGGGTTTTATCCGCCCCAGTTCTTCACCGTGGGGAGCACCTGTGCTATTCGTGAAGAAGAAAGATGGATCTATGAGGATGTGCATAGACTACAGAGAGCTGAACAAGGTGACAATCAAGAATAAGTATCCGTTACCCAGGATCGACAATTTGTTGGATCAATTGCAAGGAGCATCAGTGTTTTCGAAGATCGGCCTGCGATCCAGTTATCATCAGCTGAAAGTTAAGGAACATGATGTGCCGAAAATTGCCTTTAGGACAAGGTACGACCACTACGAGTTTTTGGTAATGCCTTTTGGGTTAACCAATGCTCCAACTGCATTCATGGACATGATGAACAGAATATTCAAACCTTATCTGGATAGTTTTGTTGTCGTATTCATTGATGACATCCTAATCTACTCGAAGAGTGAGGAGGAGCATAGAAAACATCTAATTATGGCTTTGACTATACTTAAGGACCAAAAGCTATATGCCAACCTCAGCAAGTGCAAGTTCTGGCTTGATGAAGTGAATTTTTTAGGTCACGTGATCTCTAGTGGAGAAGTAGCAGTGGACCCAAGCAAGATTGAAGCCGTAACGAACTGGCAGAGACTAGGGTTGTGCATCCAGATCCGGATCCGGATCCGGCTTTTTAAAACCGGGCGGATATCAGCCCAGATAAATCCAGCCAAAACACAGGCGGGTATCGGATTTGGGTCCGGATATCCGAATTGTAACCGGACGGTTTAATACTGTTTTTTTTTTTTACTTTTTTTTTCTAAATTATTTTTTTAACACTTCGTAAACGGTTTTTTTTTATCACTTTCTAAAAAAAAAAATTCTTTTAGCACATTTTGAAACGCTTTTTTTTTAAAAAAAAAAAATCTCTTTTAAACACTTTAAAGCCTTTTTTTTAAAAAAAAAATATATTTTTAACACTTTTTAAAGGGCTTTTTTGAATAGAAAATTCTGTTTATTATTTTTTATAGGCATTTTTTATATAATGAATATCTTTATAGGCATTTTAAACTTTTCATTGACCATTCAAATTTTCATAAAACAAACTAATTAATGATAAATATCAACACACACAATACAATGCATATTACATTGTTGTTTAAATCCAAATTGGTCAATGGTGCCAAAACTATTCTGAAAACACATTTAGTAAATGATAAAGTACTAAAAATTGATAAAGATAAAGTACTAAAAACAGATTTATAAATAAATGCTTGACCCAATTGTGGAGATGGAGAACTGGGGAAACAGTGACAGCACAATAAGCTTGGCTATTCTGTCCTTTTTAATCTACCAAAGATAAAGCACTTCAGCACATATTCATACAAATTAGTTGGTGGAAAAAGAATATACTGATGCTCAATTTATGATCAGCAGCTTGACAAATAATTACCAGCATGCAGATATATTAATAGAACATATGTTTTAGTAGCTTGACAAAACTACTAAAACTCTCATAGATATATATACTGCTCATTAAACAAAAATACAAGAAGAAACATAAAGAACATAGAATTTTAAATAGTTACAAAATGCATGTTAAAAAGCAAGATAACATTTTGTACTTTAGTCTTTAAACAAAGCAAAACATTTAGTAATACATCTTCCTACTTCAAACAAAACATTATTCAAATACAAGCTCATGGACACAACATCCCTTCCACAGAATCAGTTCATGACCATTTTCTAACATCAAGCTGCTAGGGTAAAAAGTTTATGCCCTCTTTCGGTCAAAAGCATATATATAGTTTATTCACACACAAACACAAAAATCCAAATCTGGGCAAACTGGATTTAAACACAAAAACCCATATTCACATTTAGAACTCAAAAAGATTATTGAGGAATAGAGAAGACAGAACAAACACAGATACAGATCCAAAACCCAAAGGAAGGGGAAAAAAAGAAAAGAAAAGAAAAACCTAGATAAGCCGACATATTTGAGATTGAACAAATATGGGTACTATACCAACAGAAACTCAGATCTACAAGCACAGGAACTCAGATCTACAAACACAGAAACTTAGATCTATAAGCACATAAATTCAAATCTAAAAACACAGAAGTGGATCGAGCCAAAGTGGTAAACAACCAACGAGAGAGGAAAGTGATATATAAACTGAGAAAGCATCTGAACATTATTTTTTAGAAGCAAAAAAGTACACAGTTTTACAAAATTTATAGTGTTGTGAGCATGTAGATCTACAAACACATTTTTGCTGGAAGATTTTAAAAAGAAAGAAACCCAAAAAACAGATCTACAAACACAGAATCTTAGAACTACAAACACAAACTTAGATCTACAAACTTGGAGAGAGAGAGAGAGAGAGAGAGAGAGAGAGAGAGAGGAAGCTACCGAGTAGAGAGAAGAAAGTGACGTTAACAAACTACGGCCACAGCTAGTCACCAGTGGCGATGGATTTGATGAAAGATGCTTGGGTTTCGTCGGGGGGAGAGAGAGAGCGAGAGAAAGAGAGAGAGGAAATGGAGTAGTGAGACGGGCCGAGAAGAAAGGAAATTTGAAAAAGTAAGTTTTACTTTTTGACCTTTTGCTTTGGGAAGAAGAAACCTACAGGTTATAGTCTTTTAACTTTTCGGGAAGAAGAAAAAGTAACTTTTATGACCCAGGCTTTATCCTTTTAAGTTTTGTTAAAGCCAGTTACGGATAACACAGGTTAAATACCAGATCCGTAACCGATCCGGGCGGATATAATTATTTTGTATCCGCCAGGATCATCCGGATTTCCAGATTTTTAATCGGACCAGAAAAAAATCCAGTCCAGATGCACACCCTTAGTAGAGACCAACCAGGGTGCATGAGATTCGAAATTTCTTAAGACTGGCTGGTTATTATAGGAGGTTTGTTGAAGGATTCTCTAGTTTGTCTGGACCACTCACGACCTTGACTAAGAAGAACGTGAAGTTTGTTTGGAACGATAAGTGTGAGGTAAGTTTTCTTGAGTTGGAGAAAAGACTTACAACCGCACCGGTACTTACACTGCCGAAACCTCTTAAGCCTTTTGTAGTGTATAGTGACGCATCTAAAGCAAGACTCGGATGTGTGCTGATGCAAGAAGGGAAAGTAGTTGCTTATGCTTCACGTCAACTGAAGAATCATGAGCAGAATTATCCTACGCACGATTTGGAATTAGCTGCAATGGTTTTTGCTCTTAAGATTTGGAGACACTACTTGTATGGCGAAAAGTGTGAAGTTGTCACATATCACAAAAGCCTCCAGTATTTGTTCGAGCAGAAGAACCTTAATATGAGGAAGAGAAGATGGCTGGAATTAATCAGCGATTATCAGTGCAACATCAAGTACCACCCCGAAAAGGCCAATGTGGTAGCTGACGCTTCGAGTCGCAAGAGCAGATTGGTGGATTCATCTATCTTGTTGTCATAAGTAAATTCACTCTTATGCAGTATGAGGAAACTGTTGATCGAGAACCATAATCGGAAAGTCGTTCTGACCACCGTTCAGGAGTTCATTCCATTGGCTTGGGAAGAACTGAAAGTCCGTCAGAAGAAAGACAGTAAGCTTGCAGAAGTCATCGGGAAAATTGAGAAGTCGGAAGGACCGAAGGATCGAAGGACTTTAGCATCAAAGAGGATGGAACTTTGTATTTCAAGAACCGAAGGGTCATCCCAGCAGACCAAGAGTTAAAAGGAAAGGTAATGAAGGAAGCTCATAACACACCTTACACTGCTCATCCCGGTAGTATAAAGATGTACCAGGATCTGAAGCAGCATTTCTGGTGGGAAAGAATGAAGAAGGACGTAGTAGACTTTGTGAACAAGTGTTCAGTGTGCAGATTAGTTAAAGCAGAACACCAGAAACCAGCAGGTGAATTGCAGCCACTGCCAATCTCGGAATGGAAATGGGAGGATATCTCGATGGATTTTTTAGTGGGATTTCCAAGAACCTCAGCCGGCAATAATGCTATCTGGGTGATAATGGACCGTCTAACATAAAGTTCTCACTTTATACCCATCAAGAATACAGATTCTTTGGAGAGATTAACGAGGATTTATATAGCAGAGATTGTCAGATTGCATGGAGTGCCTAAGACGATTGTGTCTGATAGAGACCCCCGTTTCACGTCACGTTTCTGGCAAAGTTTGCAAGACTTGATGGGAACTAGATTGAAGTTCAGTAGTGCTTACCATCCGCAAACAGATGGGCAAACAAAAAGGACGATACAACTTTGGAAGATATGCTAAGAGCCTGTGTATTGGAAAATGAGGGGAATTGGGAGAAGTAACTACCTTTGATAGAATTTGCTTACAACAATAGTTTCCAGGCCACAATTCAGATGGCACCTTATGAAGCCTTGTACGGCTAAAAGTGTAGATCACCGTTGTATTGAGACGAAGTAGAGGAAAGCAAAGTTTTTGGGCCCGAAGTCTTGCAAGAGACAAAGGATCAAGTCCACATGATCAGAGAAAGGATGAAAATTGCACAGAGCCAACAAAAGAGTTACACTGATAATAGAAGGAGGAGTATAGAATTCAAAGTTGGAGATTGGGTCTATGTGAAGGTATCCCCTATGAGAGGAGTAAGCCGTTTTGGAGTGAGGTGAAAATTAAGTCCAAGATACGTGGGACCCTATGAAATAGTGGAGAAGGTGGGAACAATTGCATACCGTCTGGAGTTGCCAACTGAGTTCCATGGAATCCATAATGTATTCCACGTGTTCTCATTGAAGAAGAGTTTTGGGAACCTGATACCAACAGTGGTGGATCCCGCTAGTGTACCTTTACAGTCCAACTTGACCTACGTGGAGAAGTCGGTACAGATCATTGACTGGAAGGAAAAAGAGTTACGGAACCGCAAGATTCCATTAGTCAAAGTACTTTGGCAAAACCATAATATTCAAGAGGCAACTTGGGAGAAGGAAGTCGATATGCGAGCCAAGTACCCCCAATTATTTGATACCTAATCCAGTCTGTTTTGTTTTGTTTTCAGCTCAGTCGTTATTTTGTGCTTCACTTTGTATGGGACTGCTATATCAGATATGGTACTTCATTGTTTGGATATCAATAAAGTATATGTTTTCATTTCAGAGTTTTGTGGGCCATTTTTAGTGTGTATGTTGTGGAATGTTCTCCGTATTGATTATGTTCTTTTGCAGTTCCATGGCTCGAGAGAGCAAGACCGCCCTTAAATTGACCCTTTCCGCACAGCGAGTGCATGAGATGCGAGATGGAATGCCAAGAGCACCACCGCACACACATTCTAGACATTGATAGGAACGGAGTAGGTTATGAGAGGAGAGCTTTACCTTATGAGGAGCGTTACCCTCCATTGCACCTGACCACATGGCTTGATCGAGATAGTTTCAAGGCTAGGATGACACGGGACCAAGCAGAGTCTAGCAGAGCAGTGGAGGAGCGTGCTGCTGCCATGGACGCTAAGCCCGCTACCTCAGGCTCATCCATGACGTTGACTCACTGTGGGCATTTGTTGGATGATGGTCAGGAGCCTGATAGCAGTGATGAGGAGGTCGTGCAACCCCCCAACCCGGGTCATTTTGAAAATTTGGTGTATGATTCAGAGGATGATGTGTTCTACTACTTACCCCAACACACCGTGCCGACGGACATCAATGCACCTCCACCGGAGCCGACTAGTAGTGATACGTCCAGCGATGGACAATAGTTCTGGTGGGCAACATCTTTTACTTAGCTTGTTAATGTTTGTACTTGTGTCAATTTCGAGGACGAAATCTTTTTTTTAGGAGGGGAGAATGTAACAACCCGCTAGAAATTCACTGGTAGAATTTCTATTGACCTTAGGAACCTCGTGAAAACCCCATAATTTTTTTACTTATCGACTAATTGCTCAGGTTTCAATCTGTCAACATAGTCAATGTTATCACTCACTATGGTGCTAGAATTATGAGTATAATTATTTGAGGTAGTTAGAAGTGTCAGAGTGGGTTTTAGTCTACGCCATTAGACTCAATTGATTATTTAAGATTTTATGGCGCATTAGCCAATTTTCATAATTTTGGACTATAGGCTAGTTCGAAATTGTGAATTTATTTTTAGGGGCACTTCGGGGTTGAATTTCGGTAAAATATTTTCACTATAGGTTAATAAGAATATTTAAAATGTTTCAATACTAAGTTTATTATGCATTTTTTTGGAGTGAATAGTAATCTCGATAAGCGCACCCAATACAGTGTTTCCAAAATCACAGTGTGGAATGTCCAAATTAGGTTAGAGAAGTTTTATTTGGACACTTGGCAAGATGTTAGCCACACATACTGAATGGTATTAAACACTTGGCACAATGAGGAACCATTAGATAGATTTGTGAAGGAAATCAAGGTGTGAGATTATGCTACCTAAGCAAAACTTTATTTCATCTGTTCAACCAAATTGTGACAAACCAAGAAAGGTTTCAATCCTAGAAAAACCCTAAATGGTTGGAATCCAATTGAAACCCCAAAAACTTGGTTGAAACCGAAACCCTAAACGATTTCCCAAACCCTAAAGTTGGCCTTCAAACCCTTTCTACCCCGATTTCTAACATTGTGTTTAATCACTTGATTAAATCACTTCCACGTGCTATTAATTAATCAAATCCTTGTTATGACATCATTATTTAACCTTTTAAACCTTGAAAATTTGATTGGGCCAAGAAAAATTGGTTTTGGGCTTCATAGCATCTCAAACCCTAACCAAACCCCCTTTAAATCCCAAATTGAAGCTCACTTGGTTGGGGCCCACCAAGGCCCAAGAAATTGGCCACATTGGCAAATCTTCTTGAAGAAGTTTCCTCCCCCACATGGCAGACCATCCACTGCCATTGGATGCATTCAATAGTGCCTTGATGTGAAGGAGAAATCCACTCCATCAACCTCCATCTCTCACAACTGCTGCAGGCAATAGGAGAGTTCATCCGGGTTCCGACCCGGGAACCCGGGTATACCCGAACCGGAACCCAGGTTTCAAATCCGGGCCGAAACCCAGACCGGATTGGTCTGGGTCAGACCCGAGCCGGAACTTGGGTGGATCCGGTTTTTAAAACCCGAAAATCCAGGTTCCAGATTGTATCTTGATTTTTTTTTTTTAATAAAAACCTTTAGTAAAGATCAACACGAAGATGAAAGAAGGCTTTTTAAGCTCAAAAAGCCATCGACTTGACCATCAAGAATTCCAGATACACTGGACTCAAACTGTGGTGTATATGAAAATTTCTCTTGGACTCAAATAGAGCATGGATGAGTACATTATTTATACATATAGAGAGTGAAAAGGACGAAGTAAATAAATTTGGGCTTTTTTCCTTCAACTTTCCCAACATCCAAACAAATAAAATAGAGAATCAACGAATCCATAAACAAGTCGATACCCAATACAGATTAAAAAAAAAAGCTTCCAAACATTCCAAAAATACACAGCCACCAGCAAACAGATGGTCAAAGCATCCATCCACCACCTCACGACCCATCTCGACGGCAAACTAATGCGGTGACGGCAAAGGAGATGTAGCGACGGGGTCACGATGGCAGCAGCTAGGGACCTAGGGTTTCTGCTTCTGTCGCAGCGCAACGAGAGAGAGAGAGAGAGAGAGAGAGAGAGAAGTGAGTCGAAGTGAGCCCGGGGGTGGGTTTAATCAACGGGTTTTTTTTTAAAGGACCCGGGTACCGGGTTTAAACCCGATACCCGGGTCCCTAGCCCGTACCCGGACCGTGTTGGTCCGGGTTTTGCAATCCGGGTTTCGGATCCTTTATGATCTTGGCCGAAACCGGAATTCGGTTTTCCGGGTTTCGGACCAGGCCAGGAAAAACCTAACCCGGATGAACAGTGCTAGCAGGCAGTCTTTCAAGGCCATAACTTCCCCCTCCAGGAGTCTAAAGTCGTGCAAGACACATTTCTCTCCATCTAATCACTTCTTTCCCCCGTTCGTAGAGAGAAACCCAAAAGAGCTCTCTTAGGCAGATTTTTGAGTCTTTTTGCGTGGCCATTTTTGACTCTTTGTAAGTATTTTCTCATGATGACTCTTTCATACAAGTTGTTCTTATTTGAGTCTAGTTCCGTTGGATATTTTATTAGTCTCATTCCATGCTCATTTGATAGGTCAAAAGTATTTTTAACCATGAAAAGGTCATTCTGGGCGTCAAAGTGGAGAGTATGATATGTTTTGAAAATTTTGACCAAGCTAATAAACATATCTTGGTCTGAAAATTTTATGGAGTGTCGCTAGCATGTGTTTATGAATGTTCATTGAAGTTTTGTTGCATGAATAAAGCATTTGCTGATAGATTTCCTTAGCTTTAGAAACTTGAAAACTGGAAGTGGAAAAACAGCTTTTGTTTTGTGAAAGTTTGAATATTTCGTGATTTAATCTTATTCCAAAGGCTTTGATATTTTTATATGATGATCCTAAGCCTCCTATATACATGTTAGGATATTATTTAGAAGATATTTAGTATTATTTTTAAAGATATGATTTTCTACGGAAGAGGATTTCGGTTTGGGCTAAGATTTGATGTTTTTGGGTTAGATCCATGTTTTGTTGAATTTTAGCCATGTGATTTTAAGTTTGATGGTTGGATCTTTTTTAGGAAACATTTTTAAACCATGACATGTTTTAGTTTGAAGATCACATAACTTTAAGCCATGGATCAAGAGATTGATCAAAGTTAGTGGAGAGAAAAGTTTCTGTTTTGGACTAAGTTTAAAACCAAAATCTCCAAGTGTTGTTTTGTGATTTTTGATGACTTTTGTTTGATGATTTAGTATATCGTTGATCTTAGGATGATGTTATGAATGTGTTAGAAGTAAGATTTTATTTTTTGAAATTCTTGAAAATGTTTTTATTAAGGTCAAAACTTGTGATTCAAGGGTTTACTTTTTGTTAAAAAGTTTGGGTCTTTTTACAAAAAAAAAAAAAAGTTTAGTATTGATGATTAGCTCTTTCTTACTGGATATTTTAAGTGTATTTTCAAACTTAGGATAGGAAGATCTTTGTTACAAAATTTTTGTTTAATCATAGGTTTTTAAGATGGAAGAAATTGCAACAAAAAATCAAGGGAAAAATCCTATGGATGTTTCGGCCATAGTGAGTTTTCTATAGTTATGAATGGTTTAAAATTTTTCTGATTTGATATTTGAGTTTAGGACAAAATTTTCATGAGGAATGTAAATTTTGGTAATTTTTAGAGTTAGGATGTGAAATCCTTAAGTTAGGGGTAAAATGGTTATTTTCCCACATGTAAAGGGTAAAATAGTAATTTTACTCTAAGTCATCTTTTTCACACTTCTAATTGTTACTAAATTAATTTTTAACTTTTAGAATATCTTCTTACAGTTCCTCGTGTTTCACACTTTATTATCATAGAACGCGACTATCGAGTTAAGTTAGCTCTTAACTTACTATCAGTTTACTGTGTATGTGTGATGGGTAATGGGATTACAATTTATGTTCATATGTTGTTATATATGCCATGTCATCACATGTTTATCTATTACATGAATCTTACATGAATTATTCTGTCACAAAATTCTTATCTGTTACACAATATAGTCTGTCACATGTTACTATATGTTGCAAGTATGTCACATTACGTACACCATCAGTCACATGTATATCATGTCACATAATATTCACTATCACATGTTATGCCATATTACAAAATATTGTCTGTTACATATTATGTCATGCTACAAAATTTTGTATGTTACATGTATGCCATGTTATGAAATATTTTATATTACATTTATGTCTCAAAGTATGTCATGTCTATCATCTTACGTTCATGTCGCGTTACGCTATGTCAGGACTTCTGTCTTTTTCTATTCATGTCATCTCTTCTCGAATACAGTTTGTGTATATCAAGAACAGTCTTGTTAACTTATTCATGTCAATCACAACCCTAAGTGCTAGGATGAGGTAACATCCTAGTGGAAATCCTTTGTTCAAACTGGAGTGTCTAAATAGGTGTGAAATTCTCTGGGTTGATGAAGTACAGTCAACAGGTTGCGAAGTACAGTCAACATGTTGCAAATGGGGCCTAACTAGCTGGTCACCGGAGCGCGCCAGACACTAATGCCAATGGAGCCACACTTTATGTTACGTGTGTCCACAGCAAGTGTGGCACAAACGATTCATGGGGCCACAACAACTGTGAAGCATACACTATGTGAGACACAACAATTGTGACATGTAGGATACGTGAGGCCACAACAACTGTGGAGTGCGTAGTAATGCACTCATAGCTGGTATAGACACCTGTGTTGTGATGCGGTAATCGGCAGGGACACACGGCTCAAGGGGACCCATGTAGCACCCGTATGATCACTTTATGATTAAGTCTACTGAATAAGATTCCAAATTCATGTATTTCACGTTCAAGCCATGTTTCACGTTATGTTATGTTCAAGTTTACGTCCATGTTAAGTTTCAAGTTTATGTCACGTCAAGCTAAGTTTCAGTTTCAGTTCAAATTATGTCAGCTCATGCTATGTTATGCTAGGTTATGTTATGTTACTATTGACTTTGATCGTGCATTCATGCCTTTATTATCATGCATACATCATTAACCTGTGTGAAGGTTTTTGTTGACTTACTGAGATTTGTAATCAAATCTCACTGTGGTAGTCCCAACTATGGTTGTAATCCGGTCGGTCCGGTCCGGTCCCGCGATGGACATAATATTTTCGGTCCATCGCCGGACCAGATCGAATACCCATAGGGACCGAACCGGACCGGTCAATCGGTCCGACCTAATTTTTTTTCTTTTTTTATTTTTTAAATCAATTAATAAAAAACATTTATTGAAAATACTAAATTAAATTAAGTGATTTATTAATGTGAATTATGAAACAAACTCAATAAAAAAATATTTTATATGGTCAATAATAATAAATTAGATGAAAATTACATTATTAATTTATATAATTACTATATAATTAACTAATTGATATTATATATTAGTTAAATCATAGAATATTAACAAGTGTTAATAACATATTTAAAATTTTATATTGTTAATAGTGATAGGTTAGATGAAGATATATATAAAATATTGTTAAATTTATAGAATATTAACAAGTATTAATAATATATTTAAAATTTTATATTGTTAATTGTACAATTATTATATAAATAATATATATAATATTTTTTTTATTCGGTCGGTCCGGTCTGAGAAATCTCCACCCCGGGATCGGACCGAAGACCGAAATTTCCCTATTTATTGGATCGTACCGGACCATGCATTTTTTCGGTCCAGTCTGGTCCGGACCGAACTGGTCAGTCCAGTCGGTTTGTCCAATCCAGACCGACCGGATTACACCCCTAGTCCTAACTACCATTCCCCCCGAATGGTAGATCTTGTTACAGGATCTGAAGGAGAACCAATAATCGACCAACTGGAAACGGTCGACTAAGTGACGGTGCGACGTAGATGTAGTTGCCTTAGATTACTACTTGTATTTTGTGGAGTTCAATCTCCAGCATTTTTTTGTTCACAACCATTTTGGACTAGTGTTGTGATCTCAGTTGTTTAGTATGTCTTTATGTATGAAGTATGTTTTAAGTATTTGGGATATTATAAGTTTGGTGCATAATATTGCTCAAAAAAAAAATCCACTGCGGATATTGCATAATGCTAGATGCATGTTAGGAACATTGCATCTTATATGTCATGAATGGGGGCAAGTAACCTTATGTTACATGTCCCGACACTTCAGATGTCCTTCCGATCCTAGGCAGAGTCTGTGGGCGTCACATTTTTTATGTTTTTAAACCACCCCAGGTGATGATATTTATGAGGATGAGACTGTAGGATAGGACTTGACTCAGATAGGCGATGCAGAGGCCTAGATACTTTATATCATGTTCATTTCTGATTTAAGGTTTAAATAAATTATTTTGATAAGCACATGAGATTTTAGTATTTTTTTAAATAAGTACTTCCGTAAACTATTTTGGATTTTAAGTATTTAATAAAGTTTGTTTTATTTATGGAATCTTTTGCATTTGGCATGCCATTAAAAGAAAAGTTTTTAGTCAAGTTTAGTAGCACACTTGCTCTCCGAAAATTTTAAAAATATATTTATTGGGAAATGGGGTGTTACACGAGCATCCATCTATTTTTGTGAAGTGTTCCCACATTGTTGATGGGTCCTTACTTGCCTTCCTTTTGGGAGGAAGACTGGTGTTACTACTACTGGAGAAGCTAATGTTTGAAGTCAAAGGAATAGTAACTTCATCATACCTTAAATTTGTATGAGTGTCACTTGTGAAGCAATCTATATATGAAATGGCATATAATTATCATATAAAAACATGAGAAAATATAAAAATTCAGCAACACTGCACCAATAAGATTTCAACAAATAGATAGGACATGTGCATGTATTATCTAATATTATATGCCTATAACCCAGCAAAACAAACACATAACAGTTTAAAGAATAGATAGGACATGTGCATGCATTATCCTTTTGATGCTGTTTTTATTTTTTTATTTTTTGTTTAGGCTTTTCATAATAAATAATGAGTGCACTCCATATCCATCAAGTGGGACATGTGATCAGTCGAGAAAACATGGAATTAATAATATGGTCATAGACAGGGCTGTACGGCCAAAGATTTGATGTGAAAATAATATCCCAAACACAAGATTTAGCAGATGAAATAGTTTGTTTATACGGTAGCTGATGAAATGTTAGCGATCCGCGTAGAGGATATTTTCTTGTAACCTAAAACGTCAAAAGAATGATTTTCCAAATATAGTTGGACTTTCCAATTTTAAATTTTGTTTAGAGTTGTTGCATGTATATTTGTCACGTTATTGTATACAAAATCTACATGAAGAAAAACTCAAAAAACAATGTATATTTGGGATTTAAGTTGTAAATAGAGAACAATTGATCTTAATTATACCTCGGGGTAAAATGCAAGAGAAACATCTTTTCTTTCTACTACAGGATCACTCAACGATCAGAAGCTCTAATTTTAAGTGAACTTTTTCACATTTTCTGACATAGTTTCCTTGATCATGTCCGGTTTTTCTTAGCTATCAAGCCAGCTACGTACCAAGTCCTTGATGATTTAATACAGTACAAATAAATTTCTGTTTTCTTTTTTTGTTAAATCTATGCCAGGTAATTAGCTAGTGTGATAAATAAGTGGGGATCTGAATCATGGGAACAGCAAAAGAAAGAGCAAAAATACCACAAAATTTAACGTTCTGGAAAAGTTTCACTCCCAAAAAATTTCGTAGCAGCGCCATGAGTACCCTTAGGTTCGTTTGTTTTCGGAAATGAGAAGAGATGAGTTGAGATTAAAATTAAAAAGTTGAATAAAATATTATTAGAATATATTTTTTAATATTATTTTTATTTTGGAATTTGAAAAAACTGAATTGTTTATTTTATTTTGTATTGAAAGTTGGAAAAGTTGTAATGATTATATGAGATGAGATGAGATGTTTTTCGAAAGCAAACGTGGCCTTAGATTGTGTGATAAAAAAATTTAATGAAAAGTTGCACAAAAATGGAGCATGCTAATTGTTTTCCCTTTCTCCTTTTTATGTGCATTCATACTTGCAAAATCCAACAAATTCATACGATCATTCATACTTAAAGAATCCAACAAATATATAGGATTTGGGGATAAATACTCCAAAATAACAACGGATGGAGGATGAAGACAAAAAAAATATTGAAGAATCGTTGGTGGGTTAAAAGTTTTTTTTTTCTCTCTATATATACACACAATGCACCGAGAGTGGTAGCTTACTGTGGATGGTGGATGGAGATGGATTGCTATGGTGAGCAGCGAAGGAACGGCTAGCTGCTTGGGCTAGAGAAGTCGGCACTCAACACACAATACTCGGTTGCTTGAAGGTGCGGTCGAGGAGAGAGAAAGAGACAAACTCAATTTCCTGCAGTGTGATCAAGGAGAGAGAGAGAGAGAGATGAATGGGGTCAGCCGTCTAGGTTTTGCAATGGAGATCAGCTTAGACCTCGTTTGCATTCAAAACCCACCTCAACTCATTTAATCTCATCATTACAACTTTTCCAAATTTCCACACAAAATATAATAAATAATTTAACTTTTATTCTACTATTCACAAACCATCTCAACCCACTTCAACTCATCTATGAATCCAAACCACTCCTTAGTAAACGGGCTGTACTTTCGCCCGTTAAACAGCGAGTTGGATGATTTCCAACCTGATGTTTAGTTCAACCCACATTTATCGGATGGGTCAGACCAGATTTATCGGGCAAGTAGGGCCCATGAGGTTTTTTGCATGGGCCTAGTACCAGTCAATTTCTATTATCTACGAATACACTAAGGGTGTGTGTGGATGTTGAAGTGAGTTGAGTTGAGTTGAGTTGTGATGATAAAATATTATTAGAATATTATTTTTTAATATTATTATTATTTTGAAATTTGAAAAAGTTGATTGTTTATTATATTTTGTATTGGGATTTGAAAAAGTTGTAATGATGAGTTGAGATGAGTTGAGGTGAGTTTAGTAACCAAACGAAGCCTAAGAATATAAAGAAAAAGTAGAAAGACAAGTACTATGTAAGTACAAGTTGCAAGTTATAATTTCTAAAGATACAAATAATTGTTAATTTCTAAGAGCAACTTCAATGGTTTTTGTATCTTGTTTTCTAAAATATATCACTAAAATCAAAATTTTCTATTTTATCTAATGAATTTTACAATCTACCATATATCAACTTATCTATTTTTTTTCTATATCATTTAAATAATATTTTATAATAGTTTTTTATTCATTTTAAATATTTCTTTTAATTACTAATGAATTCATAATATCCTCGTATCTTTTAATATTTACAATATTTCTCTATATTCAATGTCATGATATAATTATGTCCTATGAACGCAAAATAAAAATTTATAAGCCAAACAAAAATTAAAAGTAACATCAAATATAAAAAGTGATATTATATTACGAGAATGTTAAAAAAGTATATATTCTTATTTCTTCTATCTAGCACATTTGCAAAATCTTTATATCTTTCAATATTTTAATATCACTATTAATGGGATTGTATTTCCACTCTCTAAATGATAAAAATAAAAATCAGAAAATGAAAACAAAATGAGTGTATTAAAAATTTTTTTACACACTGGGCTTCCTAAACTATGATGTAGGATGCCACTATAGCAGGAAATAGTAAAAAAAAAAAAAAAAAAAAAAAAAAAAAAAAAAAAAAAAAAAAAAAGAAAAGAAAAGAAAAACAGAGAAAAAAGTAGGAAATAAAAAAATAAAAAAAGAATGAGAGAAAAACAGTGAATAAAAATTTTAAATAGATGAAGTGTTTACTTGGGACGGATTACGGTAATAAATAGAGTTTTTTATTGTAGTACTTTTAATTATATAGTATTTTTAAAAAAATTTATTATTAGAAAGTTATTTACTATTTAATAAATATACAAGTAAACATACACATAAATTTATTTTAATTTTTTTCAATGAAAATTCTTTATTTTAATATTCTATTAATTATATTATAATTTTTTTTAATGAAAATCTTTATTTTAATATTTTATTAATTAATTTACAACAGTAGAGAAATTTTCATTTTATTAACTAGTTTACGTTCCCATGTATTAATAAGTCGGTGGTCCTCGGCAATCAGTTCAATCACTGTCCAGTCTCAATCACTCTCAAAAATCCTCGTTCCACATACCAATATGATGCTCTCTGGGAACTCCACATTCATTTGGTCTCCATTTTCCCTCGCATTCTCGCCCCCCAAAAGCATACCCTGTCTTCAATCCTCCTTTTCCTTCAAGCCATACTCCCGCTCGGGCCGCTCCCCACCGTCCAAGACCGCCGTCAAGATGTCCACTTCCCAGACCCTCATCGAGCATGTCGTTCTCTTTAAAGTGAAAGAGAACACTGACCCGTCCAAGGTCAACGCCATGGTCACTGAGCTAAACAGCCTGGTCTCCATCGACGAAGTCCTCCACCTCGCCGCCGGTCCTGTCTTCCGCAACCGGTTCTCCTCCCTCAACTTCACCCACGCGCTCCACAGCCGCTACAAAACCAAGGAAGACCTCGAGGCCTACGCGGCCAACCCCAGCCACGTTGGTGTGGTCAAGGAGTCGGTCCTCCCGATTGTCGAAGACGCCATGGCCGTCGATTGGATTGCTGACGGTGGTTACGAAGATGATCTCGTGGCTCCACCCCCGGGATCCGCCGTTCGACTCAGTTTCTTGAAGCTCAAGGAGAGCCTAGGCGACAATGTAAAATCTGAGATTCTTGGTGTCATTAAGGGACTTAAGCGTGATTTCCCAGAGATCAAACAGATTACTTGTGGGGAAAACTTCTCGCCAGCGAGAGCCAAGGGATACTCGCTAGCTTCGTTCGCTGTTTTTCCGGGAATGAGCGAAATGGATGCGGTGGATGCGAAGGAAGAGTTGGTGAACTCTCAGAAGGAGAAGATTAAGGAATACCTGGAGAGCGTGTTCGTCGTTGATTATGTGATCCCAACCCCCGCGAGTCTTTGAATGGTTTATTTTTATGTTACCGGAAAAAACTTGATCGATCAATAAGAAAAGCTTTAAGCTTTATTTTCTGAATCAGTAGACCAACGAAATGAACAACTGACAAGTTCAATTGATTCTAGCTATTTCCCCCAGCTTCCTATTACACAAATAAATTATTTATAAGCAAAAGAAGCAAGAAAATCAACCAAAGGTTGATTGGGCTTTGCAATCGATGATTGGGCCAAGGGTTGCATGGGCTATTATAATTGAAGGAATGGGCTGCCAATAATAAGCTAATTTATACAGAGTAAATAAGCCAGATAGATACGTGACAATACCCTCTATTAATATCTGTACGTAACTACTTTCATTAGTTGACCTTTCTTGGAAAAAGTTGCTCGGCCAGAGCCGTTGCGCTCGTTACTGTCAGCAACAGGTTAAGAGTCGTTGGAAATAGTAGGCCCTTGCCATTTGTATATTTTCCAACCACTCCGTCACGATGGGAATCTCTTTCTTCCAACCACGCCCTAGTTGTTGGAACAACATTGTTTTACAATGACATTAATGTCGTTTGGAATGTTCAATATTTCACAAACCAATTCCCACCGCGGTCCGCCCGGACGTTCTTATAGCCGTTGCTACTTGTTGGCATTGTGCGAATCTTCATTTAGAACAGGGACGGAAATCTTTTCGTCCGGGCATGTCTGGATTGCCCGGAAAGAATACTTCTCCAGTTCATTATCAATTACGAGAATGGGTTATATATATAATGTGAGTCCTCGATTTGATCTTCCAGTTCATGTATATGATATGCTTCACCAATATATATATATATATATATATATATATAACACTACTATATATATATATAGTCTATGGACATGTAGAATAGGACAAATACCATTTCCATTGAAATAAATTAGGTTAGATTAATACAAGATCAACTTTTATCGCAGTACAAAATGTGATGTCAATCGATCACACAAAAACATTATCCAGCAAATGCCCTATACACATAATGGCAAATGCTGGATAGTACATGCCTTACAGATTCAGTTTCTTGGTAATTATAAATACCCTTACACTGACCAAGATATGATCTAAAGTACCACTTCCCTATGTACCTACCAAGACTCACATTGAGCATATATAAAACATGTTGTGCCACCGGATCATGTCCATCTCAAACCACATGAGAGGTTACAAGCCTCCTATACAAAACATGGATGTAATTTCTACACCACACATTTTCCCTCAACTCTGCCCAAAATATGCATATATAACAACACCCTTCATAATGTCGTTCACCTGTTCACAAACCCCAAAACCATCTATCATATTTTCCAAACCTTTTTGAAGGACCTTTTCTCCACATCTAGGCCACCAGATTAGAGGAATGCCTTGACCCTATGCCCCAAGTGGTAACAGAGGAAATGAATGCATTCCTCTCTAGAGCCTTCACAGAGGCAGAGATCAAGGATGCAATTTTTAGCATGAACCCCTAGATTCTCCAGGCATGTTGGCTTTCCAACCTTATTTTACCAAAGTATTAGAATTCAGTAGGACCTCGAGTTTGAAAGGAAGCATTGGCAGTGCTAAATGGGGGCAAGTGGGATTCTAGCTTGAATGAAACCCTCATTGCCCTTATCCCTAAGAAGCACAACCAAGTCACTGACTTTAGACCAATTAGCCTATTCAATGTCCTCTACAAGATCAGTGTAAAATCCCTGGCCAACAGATTAAAAACCATACTGTCAGATATTATCTCCCCCACACAGACTGCTTTCGTCCCTAGCAGGCTCATAACTAACAATGTTATTATAGCTTTTGAGTCCCTCCACAAAATGAAGTCCAGATTAAAAGGTAGAGATGGTTTCATGGCCTTGAAACTCGACATGAGTAAGGCCTATGACCGAATCGAATAACCTTTTTTGAAATCTGTAATGAAAAGAATGGGGTTTGCAGCTGGCTGGACTAATCTTATAATGAAATGTGTATCATCAGTATCCTACTCCTTGATCATAAATGGGGCACCACAACAACCCTTTTGGCCCACACGAGGTATAAGGCAAAGGGATCCTCTTTCCCCTTATCTTTTTATCTTATGCTCCAAAGCCTTAAGTTGTCTCCTCCACCAAGCTGAAGCCTCAGGTCTCATCTCAAGACTCCCTATCAAGAAAAATTCTTTGCACATTAACCATCTCACTCACTTTTGTTCTGCAAAGCTAATTCTATTGAGTGGAGCCAACTATATCACCTACTAGATCTCTATGAGGCTGCTTCTGGGCAAAGATTGAACAAAGACAAGAAATCAATCTTCTTCAGCAGCAATACTAGAAAGGAAACAAAGGAAATAACAACCAGTATTGCTGTCATTAGAGGCACCAACAACTACGAGAAATACCTGGGACTACCTGCTCTGGTAGGAAGATCAAGGTGACATGCCTTCAAGGGGATCTTGGACAAAGTGCACACAAAAATCACTAGCTGGAAGTCCAAACTATTGTCACAAGCAGGGAAAGAAACACTAATCAAAGCAATCATACAATCCATCCGAACCTACTGCATGGGCATTTTCAAAATCCGGAAAAAGCTGCTACAAGAGATTAGTAAACTGACAAGGGTTTTCCGGTGGGGACAACAGGCTCAAGAACAAAAAATACATTGGGTGGCCTGGGAGCAACTGAGCAAGTCAAAGACTCATGGAGGGCTAGGACTAAGGTACTTTGAACATTTCAATAGTGCTCTGCTGGCCAAACAATGTTGGAGGATCATCTCCTCCCTTTCTTCCCTTGCTGCAAGTGTGCTTAAAGAAAAATATTTCAAACGAGACACAATCCTGTCAGTAAAAACTGGTCACAACTCTTCATTCCTATGGCAAAGTTTCATGTCTGCCATACCCTTGATTAAGGAAGGATTAATATGGCGCATAGGCAATGGTCAATCTGCCAGAATCTAGATGGACAAATGGACCCCCCAGCCATGCACCTTCAAGGTCCAAAGTGCTATTAAGCACTTACCTGGAAACTCGTTAGTTGCTGATCTTATGGATAGGCATACTAACTAATGGAACCACCCTTTGGTGGATTCCATTTTCAACAAGCAGGAAGCTGAAATCATCAAAAGAATACCCCTCAGTCCCTACCCCACACCTGACAAATTGATCTGGAGATGTACCACCTCTAGTGACTTCACTGTCAAGAGTGCTTATCACCTAAAATCTAAAATGGCCACTCAACTCTTGAGCCAATCATCAGGATCCAACGAGGAAACTAGTCCATGGACAAAACTATGGAAGCTTCCAATCCCTCTAGCTACTAAGACTTTTCTTTGGAGGGCTAGCTTAGATGCCCTTCCTACCAAGGCAAAGCTTTTCAAGAGAAGAATCACATCAGAGGAGTCCTGCCCAATCTGTAAATGCCAACCTGAGTCTATAGAACATGCACTGTGGACTTGCCCCGCTGCACAAGATGTCTGGAGCCACAGCCTGAGGAAGTTCTAGAAATCCAAACTGCATGCCCAAGTCTTTAGCAACTTGATGGATACCTTTGTTGAATCCCTTGAAGTTGAGGAATTGGTAACCTTTGCACTAACAGCTTGGAAACTCTGGAAAAGGAGAAACGATCTTGTCTTCAAGCAGATCTTCCAACACCCAAATGTGCTTATCAAACAGGTCAAACACATTGAGGAGGACCTCAACCTAATCTGGCAAACCAGCGGCATGGCTCAAATGAACGTACAGGCACCTTCCAATTGGGAAGCTCCCCCTCGAGGCAAGCTAAAACTCAACTGGGATGCGGCTCTAGACAAAATCCAATGCAAAGTTGTAATCCGTGATTGGGAAGGCCATGTCAAAGGTACCTTGAGAATGAGCCGCAACCTTTTCCCTAATCCCCTTCTAGCAGAAGCTTACGCAGGCCTTCAAGCATCACTCTTTTGCAAATCATTAGGAGCACAAAACATAATTATGGAAGGTGATTCCTTACTAGTGGTTAACTGCTTGCAATCCCACTCAGAATCAGACTCCTATGTTGGTACACTGATCAAAGACATCAAGACAACTCTCAACTCCTTTACCCCATGGTCTGTAAGGCACACGAGGAGAGATTGTAACAAAGTAGCACATGTATTGAGTCGTGAAGCTCTTAACATTACTGATAGCGTTCTCCTAATAGATGCTATCCCCTTTTGTATCTAAGCTTTATTATAATACCAAGCATCAACTTTCACTCTAAAAAAAAAACCCCCCAAAACCATCAACACCTACTTCCACCCAACCACACTAGGCATCATCTTTCGCCCCTCTTTCAGATTTCATAGACCTAACTGGAGGTACATCCATTCTTCATACTCCCTTTGGGCCTCCATCACAGCCAACAACCCCCATCCCAGCTCTTTGCACCTGGTCTTGTACATCTCCACCTGATCAATTAGATTATTGACAAAAGGAGAGCGCATTGACAATTCTGATATAACTGAACCACCCATCCCTCTAACATATCCAAACTATTGTCCAAGTACCTCTTTGAACACGTTCTTCGCAACTTCCTTGCAGGTTCCGCTCAGGTCTCTCTCTTTCCATAGAGACGATATCTTGTTCTGACACGATGTAGCACATTTGGATAAGTCCCATTAACTATATAACACCCAAAATATGGTTTCCTATATTAACATGACAGTTTATTATATACCATCTTGGAATAGACGTAGATCATGAAGATTCTTCCATGATCTCTCTCTTTCACGCTGCAACAATGTTTGTAGCAAAATCATCATTACAATGAGCAATTAATAATAAGCTATTGTACTACGAATAGATCAATGAGATGCGCAACCATGCGACCCTTACATTCTCTTGGATGAGCCTTAGAAATGACTTTGATCCTGATACATGGTTTGAGCGTGGTGTGTCTCGTTCTTTTTATTTTGGCTCGATAGTTTCTGTGAACACAACCATAAAGGACAAGTAATTCCATACACAAGGTGTAGATCTAATAATCACAATGACATGTCTCTTCAATTTTTGAAATTCTTCTTGATGGTTTCTTTTTCAGATTTTACCATGCACGCATAACACTTTCATTAATATCTCCTTCTATTTCACTAAAAGGTGTACATCTAAACGCAGGACAAACCAAAACAGGTTATCACTAGTCCCACTAACATGCCAAATATAGCTTTACAATAATAAAAGCTATAACTAGAATAATTAACTTTCTCATTTTTCATATGCAAACATGAGTGGCTTTCACTATTAAAAAAAGAAAAAATCAATACACATTCATTGATGGGAGTGTCTCCAACTCCGGACTTATTCTCTCAAAATAATTATTTCAAAGACCGTATGCTTATAATTCATGTCATATGGCACTATATAATCATTTGGTATATATATATATATATGTATGTATGTATATATATATATATACTATTTACCTGAAATTATGGGGTTGCCCAACGTGCACACAGTTTCTGTCAAACAGGTGCATCGACCAACTTGCACCCAAGCCAACACCACTTCATGTTTATCGAATCTCTCGTACATGACATACATCTCATGATGGAACATATTATAACTTATTTGCAGCTGCTCCCTCACACATCCACCGTGATTTCCCTTTTCCCAATCCAAAACAAAAGGGAAATTTCCCTCCAAGTTTCAAGGCTTTTTAAAGCATTATGAGAGTGAAGGAAAATTTAGAGAATTTAAAGTGGACATTGGTAATCATGAAATAAATGCTCG
This sequence comes from Juglans microcarpa x Juglans regia, assembly GCF_004785595.1. Classification (NCBI taxonomy): domain Eukaryota; kingdom Viridiplantae; phylum Streptophyta; class Magnoliopsida; order Fagales; family Juglandaceae; genus Juglans; species Juglans microcarpa x Juglans regia. The sequence goes on along the minus strand of NC_054596.1, from coordinate 33,516,898 downwards.
ACATTTGAGGGTTCAGACCCACTACATTTCGGACCCTCTTCACTGTGGAGTGGATCAGAAGGAGCAATACAAAAGTTTCTTTGGCAAGGGATGTCGTCTAACGTTACATCCATGTCATCATCATATTCTCGTTCATCCATGCTAGGAATGTTGTCGTTGTTTGTATTATCGGTGCCAAAATCATCGTTCTCCCCATGGAATATCCAATGGGTGTAGTTTGGACCATGGTGGTAGGATAGTAACAGTTAATTAAGACATCTCCGACATGGACACCTAATAAGATTGCTTCCAAATGAGTGGCTTTGAGTTAGGGCCAAGAAATTTTGAACCCGGCATGATAGGCTTGGTCCCCAAACCTGTTGGTATTATTCATCCAAACCTTATCCATGTTCAATGTACCTTTTAATAAACCAAAAGGAAGTATCGTGATGATGGCATAAAAAGGAGGTTAAAATAAATTAAAAACTTTCATATATTTTCAATTACAACATAAATCATGCCATACATTAGGGGCAGGGTTTTGCCCGTGATGATGCTCATTTGAACATGGATGTGCATACTCTGTTATGCAAAGCCTAGATCCACACACTTATAAAGCCACCCATTTTATATCTTCTCTCCAAGGGGAAGATATAAAATGGCAAATATGGGTAACTTGGATATATAAAAGTGGGTATTTAATGACAGATAAAGGAGAGAGTTCCTTTATACAATGAAGCAAACATAAGGAATGCAAGGTTATAATGGAACTTCCAGATATTGCTTGACTAGCGAGTCTGTCGTCTCCGCGGCTTTCCCTTTTGCGGGCTACATAAATTGTGCAAATAACGATGGAAGTAGTTACATATGTGGGTCTAGGGGTGGAAGTACCTATTGTCAGTGTAGGAACTGAAGCATCCCCTTGTGTACGATCGTCTGGAGTAAGTGTAGCATATATATCCACTTAAAAAAAGCAAGCTAGAAATATCTAATTATCTATAACAAAAGTCTATAACAATAATAAACGGAATGGAGCAATAGGAATATGTAGAAGAGGATAATTTTTCAAAACAAACTTTGTACTGAGTAAGACATGATGACAGACTTGAAGTCAAACACGTGAGGGAGTCCACCCATAATTAGAGAATTAGGCCCCGTTTGGATACAGAAATACTCTCAATTCATCTCATAATTACAACTTTCTTAAATTTTCATACAAAATATAATAAAAAATTTAACTTTTTCAAATCTCAAAACAATAATAATACTAAAAAATAATATTCTAACAATATTTTATTCAACTCATCTAAAACCATCTCATCTCATCTCACTATCCAAACTAGCCCTAGTCCTTTTCTTGGATGAAAAAAAAAATTAGTTCAAATAAATATCTATATAATTTGCAAAAGAGTGGCGCTCTAAGCCAGTCGGGGTGTGAAGATTAATTTCACACCGGCCAATCAACAAATGCCACGTAGGCATCCCAAAAAGAATTGAAATTGACTCGCATACACCCGAAACCTTTCCCTCTCCCTCCCCCATCTGCACTTATGTAGCAAAAGATCCACATATACACTATGGTCCAACCAAGTACCCATGTAGTCAAGAGCTTCCTCCACCATGCTTTGGGGACTCTCTTAGACCCAATATACTGGTAGTGGTAGTGGATCTTCCAACTGTTTCCTGGTATCTTCTCCCACCATTTTAGCCACATCTTGCCACTATCACCAAGCACACTAGTCTTGGTGTATTCCACTATTTATGAACTAGTTCATGGAAATTACAGACACAATCCAATAACATAGCATCAAAAGCAGATGCCCCACCTTTAGGTCAAACCCAAATACGTGAAGCAAACTCATCAAAAACAGTTACCAACACAAGGCGATCGAGAGATCCAGTATCAAATCCACAGAAACATTCTAGTTAAACCCAACATCAAGAAGCGGGTAAAAAACTTGGAAGAAGTTGAAAGTGAGTAAATGAAGGAGGACGAAACTCACCCATTTCCAAACTCAAAAAAAGCAGGTAGATTGAAAAGTATGTGTAAGTGGAGAGATGCTATCTTCCACCCAGATAACTTCGAAATTGGAATGCAAGAAGAGCCCAGGATTAGGGGAGATAAGAATTCACAGACCAAAAAAAAAAAGGAATCAAGGAATCACAAGAATTAGAGTTTCTAATCCCAAACTATTTGATTTTATCTGTAAACTACCAACCAAAACTCAGGACAAGAAATGGGCTAAACTAACCAACAAAGATTCGAAATTTAGTTAAACCAAATCAGAAAACCAACCCCCCAATAAAGAATCTGACAGGAGATATAGTTTATAGGGGTTTCCAGCCTACTAAAATCAAACAAGAACGAATTTAAGCATATGGGTATTAAAGTTTGACTCTTTTGAGTAAACAAACCTTAATAGAACTATGCACATAACACAAGAAAGACCGGAAATGGTAGTAGAAGAAGAAGCAACGATAGGGAGATAAAGAAGGTGAGCAGAATAAAATCATGGACATTGAGGAAAAAATGAATTAGCGAGAAAATGTTGGAGAAGAATATGGTAATGGTGGTAGAAATGTCTGCTAGCCTCATCTTGAGTGCAGATGGGGGAGGGAGAGGGAGAGAAAGAAGGAAAGGGAGAGGTTTCAGGTGTATGCAGGTCCATTTCAATTCTTTTTGGGATGCCTACGTGGCATTTGTTGATTGGCTGGTGTGAAATTAATCTTCACACCCGATCGTCCTCAAGGTTTTCTCTTTGCAAAATTACCAAAAGACATTGCACAAGAAATGAATAATTAAACTCAGATTCATATCAAACTTTAATTTCTCTTTCCCTTTTTTTTCTTTTTTCACAACTCACATTTAGGGAAAAATTAAGAATGTTGACTGTGGTAATAGTCACTACAACACAATTTGTCTCTTGTGACAGAGGAAACCGTCACCAAAAAGTGCTTACACAGCTATTGATAAGGAAAAGTATTTCTTGCTGGTTTTGGAAACATGTTTTGTGAGACAACATTCTTTTATGAGATCAAATTTTATATGCAGTACTCTAAGAGTACTATGTAAGTATCGTGTACCTCAATTGAAAAAAGTGAGTAAATCTAGAATCCACATGAAAATTATTTTTTTTATTGATGAACCCTACATTTTTTTAAAAAGAGTACATAGGACTTGCACACCCTAAAACTATATCTAATATTTGCTCTTCTTTTAAAGATCGTTGCACCATGACCGGGTAAAGTGGGTAGCTAACAAAAGCTCTAATTCTTTACCCTTTGGTCTTGTTCATGGCTGCGTATGATAGACATGATTGAAATTAAGCTTTCTTCACTTGTTCAATCCAATTAAAATTTGAGGGAGTACTCCAGCTAATCTCTTTCATTATCTTCAACTTTCTGCAGCAATCTCACAAGTGGGGGAGATATTCCCAGCAAACTTTCAACTTAAAATCACTCCATTCATTTTCTTCAAATGCTCGGGTAGTTGTCAACGGCAAGCCTCCCACCATAAAGTCCACCAACTCCAATACAACCTTTGAACACATGAGGTAAGGAACAATCATGATGAGCAAAAACACCTTTGGACGGCTGCCCCTAAATTCCTCCTCCAGGGTCATGATTTCTATCAAAATCATGATAATATAGCCTCATTTTCTTATAATTATCGTTTATAAGACACTTAAAAAGAAAGAAGATAGTTTTACACATGTTTTTTTGTGAATCATTAATTACTCTTATGTGAGAGTGAGTATGTTATCTTTTTCTTCCCTTTTTTTTTTTTTTTTGACATCGAGTATGTTATCTTATTTATAAGCTTGTGTATACATTTACATATAAGTGTACCAAAATTGATGGGATTTGATAGAGTAAAATTAAGGTCACATATTATTTGAATATTTACAATAATGAAGTATCTGTGCATATATATGGCAAGAAGATCAAGCATAGCTTTACATGTAATACGCTGTTGACTCTGCTCGTTCATGGTCCTCATTCATAGGAGTTGAAGGAGCCAAAATGGCTGGCTGGCAAAATGGCGCTTACAGTTGACTGTGCAATACATTACATGTATGGCACAGTCAACTACTTCAATAAATAGCCCATATTGTGGACTAAATATATCAATTATTATACGTTTCTGGAATAAGGTCACATGACGTTCCTATTCTATTATAGGACCATGTCATGCATGTCATGTCATGTCATGTTATGTCATGTCTCTTCCTGAATGTAATTTTGTTTATGCTCGTAAATTAAGAAGGTAATATTGCAGCACATATGCAAGCTCGCAATGTAAAATATGTGGATGGCATTGATATGTTATGATACTGTATTTCAGACTTTTTTTAATTCTTTTGACTTGATAAATGTTCATAATCTTCTTTTACTAATAAAAGTTTGTTTTTCTTTTATATAATATATATATATATATATATATATTGGCGCTTATTAGAGCACTCCCAATGAATGTTGTATAATACATTTTTCTCTAAAAATATAAAGAAATGCTCTCAAAACACCCTCCATTGATCTTCTATTTTAAAGCTGTTTTTACACTTTGCTACAGGACATTGCTAGATGTAGAGGATTCTATTCATCAATGTAAACATATTTAATTAATTTCTAACTCCTCCTCCTCCTTAATACATTAGCATGTTGGAAATATTGATGTCCACTCTTGCATTGGAAATATTCATGTCCACCCTTGCGTTTGAAGGAGACACAAAGGTTCTCATTTGTGATATACCTAACTATAATTATTCAATTAGTTTGACTACAAAACAAAATAAAACAAGAATATTTTCATTATATCTATATTTTTTTTAATTTTTAAATCAATTATATTTTAATTTAGATTATAAATTTAGATTAATTTAAAATAGAATATAATTATATGACATTGTATATGGGGAGATATTGCAAATATCAAAAGTTATGAGGATATTATTGATAGTTAGAGAAAATATTTGAAATGAATAAAAAGATTAAAAAGTATAATATTTAAATTATATAAAGAAAAAATAGATAAGCTGATGTAAGGTATATTGTAAAAGTCAGTATGTAAAATAGAAAAAATAAGTTTTGGTAATGTATTTTAAAGGATAGGATGAAGAAGTCATTGGGAGTGCTCTTAGGGGTGAATAACAAATCAATAAACTTGTAAACCGGACCGGACCAAACCGAATTGGTGAGTTTGGTTCCGTATCGGTTCTATTTTTTTCAAAACTAGTTGAAATCGATCTGTTTTGGTTTTCTGTTTTTTTAATACCAAACCGAACCGGTTCATATATACATATATATATATATATTTTATATTGTATCAAATATTTTTTATATGATTTTTTATATTATATATAATTTTTATATATAATTATATATAAAATAATTTTGTATTATATGATAAAGTACTAATTAATATAATATTAAATTTAAAATCCTATATAAATAACTATATATTATCACTATATATTATTATATATTAAAATATATCACTATAGTCCATAATATAATTATAATATACTATCATATATTATCACTATTTTATTATATATTATAATATATATACTATATTATATATATTTAATATACCAAAAAAATTGGATCAAAACCGCTAAAACGATTTAGAGGTGTAAGTGATGCAGTATCGATTCTTCAAATCTCAAAATCGATATATATCGATTCGGTTATAAAATATGTATAAAAGCGGCCAGACTAAACTGGACCGGTTACACCCCTAGTGCTAATCTATATAAGGAATTTTAATTATATATGTCATGGGGTGATAGGATTAAAGTACTATGTCATCCATATTTTTGGAGTACCTAATATTTTTCTGAGTATATAGTCGAGCAATATTACACAACCTCCTCAACTTTCACACACTATTTTTTTAAACTTTTAAATTTTTTAATATTTTTTAATTTTTTTTTTGAGTTTATTCTTTTTAAATTAATTCAATTCTTCTATCCATTATTTATATATGAAATATTTGATAAAAGAAAAAAATAATAAAAATTAAAAAAATATTATGTATAGAGATTGTGTAAATAAAAAGAGATTGTATAGAGTTTTTAATAAGGTAGTAGTTAGGTTTGGTCGTTTTGTGATTATTGAAAAGTTTCGAAGGATAGCGGATTTTCTTTGTAGATACAGGAAGATGGACAAAAAAGTGTATTGCACCCACGTATATACACGGATTTAGAGGGTGGCGGCTGGGGCAATAGAGGGTGACATAAGATAGACACAGATGAGAAGAAGCTTAAAAGCATTGATAATGTTTTTTGTAAAATATAAAAAAAGTTGATCAAAAAATCCTTCTAATGATTTTCATACTTTGATTTTGATTTTACATTTTACTACAGTAATCAAAAATATTTTTCATAATTCTAAAATATTTTAAATTATTTTCTCTCTTATTTGTAAATTTATTGATAGTTAGAAGAAATATTTAAAATGAATAAAAAATATTAAAAAAATATTTAAACAATATAAAAAGATATATATATAAGTTAATATATAATCTTTATAAAAGTTAATATGTAAAATAAAATAAAAATAGATTTTAATTATGTATTTTAAAGAATAGAATAAACCAAAGATTTGGGTACGCTCTTTGGGCAACGTACGATATTGCGGGTTGATGGGCTAATTATGAACGGAATGTATGAGTTGTAATTGTTCTTGATAATTGTAATAAAGCTATAGTGCTTTACGGAGCAGGATTAGATGAAGTGTATAAATAAAGAGTAAATTTATTTATTATTTTATTATTATTTTATAATATAATATTAGATGATAAATTTGTAAATAAAATATAATAAATAATCTCTAATTATTTAATATTATATTATAAAATAAAAAATAATAATAAAATTTGAGACGAGTACATTTCACACATATAAATGATGATCAAAAGAATAAATACATGTTGACAGATAAATCAATCAAGAAAATACATATCTTTTACTTTTTCCTTATTCTCCCTCTTATAATTATTTCTATTGCACATTCTCACTATATCTCGGTAGTGTGACATCAACATGGAGGTAGCTAGGACGAGTAGCGCCAGACGACCTAATGGGCATCTCTAGCTGCCCTTCAACTTAAATGCCTCACTGTTTCTCGGAGTTTGGAAATCGTGCCAGAGTTTTCAGCTCACGAATCCATGATCATATGCAAAGAAACTAGGTAGTGGGTAACGCCAAAGAAATAAAAAAATTTTCTTGTTAGTCGCTGTTACCATCTCACATCTCATATTTTATAAAAAAAATATTTCTACACTTTATAAAAAATATTCATATCTTTTATTAAAAAAAATTATAATATAAAATTATCATATGAACAGTTACTGATTTATAAAAAAAATAAAGAGAAATTAATATCCCTATAAAGCAAGATCGAGGATAAAGATTTTGAAAACATGATCTGATAGCATTTACTTAACAACTATAAATATTCACTTCATATATCTATTTTCCTTTTGTGTAAACCTTAAAGCTCGATGTAAACGACGTACTCGTGATTCCGATTGAAAAGAAGATGGCCATGATCAAGATATATATCTACATGCACGAATCATTCTCACCTTATTTTATTAGAAAAAAATTATTCTCATCAGTTATTAGTTATTATTTTATATTTCACACTATATAAAAAATATCTTCATATTCTATGAAAAAAATTATAAATGTAAAGTATAAAAGTGAATAGTGACTTGTAAATACAATTCCTCTTACAGGAAACATGCAATGAGCTAGCTACAACACAAAAATATTTGAGTTCAAGTGTGAGGTCAAGTACTACTGCACTCACATTAGTAAAATTAATTAACTAAATTATTGGATATATATTTTTATATATAAGCAATGTTAGCATTATTTTATCTTGGGTTTTATAATATATACTTAAAAAAATTACATTTCTTCTCCGAGGTTGACTATATATAGATATATATATATATATAGTACCTACACCTAGCCTTTTAATTTGAGTGCCACATAAAACATAATCTATTGGGAGATTTTGCCCATTTTTTTATATACACCCAGTTAATTTACAAGTGCATGTGAACATATAAGTATGCGTAAATTTATATATATATATATATATATATATTCGATTTGCTGTACTTGGTTATTAATGTCCCTTTCATTTTTTCTAAATAAATAAATTTTTTCTAAATAAATAAAAATTAAAAAAATATATGATGTATAAAAATTGTGTGAACATTGCGTAGATTTTTTTTCTGCAATAACGGTCACGCGGGCACATGTTCAACGTCGTATCTTCCAAATTTAGTCAGTCCCGTACATGCTCCAGTTACTCGGGAGATCGGTACCCTTCCAAATTTGCACAGCCCCTTCCAACGAGAAACGTGGCAAGGGTCTTATAGTATTGGTAGTGATTTATGTATTTTTTTATGTAAGATTATCCTTTTTGAAAAATAATTTTACATGTGAAAGAAAACTCTCACGTTGGTTTATATATTTTTAAATCAAATAATAATAAAATATTATTATTTTTTTATTTTTTATTTTTTATTTGTTTCCTAAATTTTTTTTATATATATTTTACAACTAACATCCACTTTGTATTATCAACTTAATGAAAATTTTATTTATTAAAATTATCTTAATATAAATTCTACAAAGTTGATTTTAATAGGTAGGAGAAAGAAAAAAATAATAAAATAATATTTGAAGAATAAATAGTACTTCTTCTAATTTGAATAAGTACTATTTACAGTTATGTAAAAATTTAGAGATGCATAAGCTAATATAGATAAATTTAAAGACACATTCTTTAAATTTAAAGATGAAAATTAAGATGGAGAAGCCACTACCAATGTCCTTACCTGACAGTAAAATTTGACCTTTGTACTTTTGACAGGTGTACAAACTGGGCAGTTAAAATTAGGACGGTGCTAGCGAGCCGTCCACGTATAAATTTATTTATTTATTTAAATATAATCATTAAAAAAATAAAAAATATATATAATTTTATTAATAATCATTTCTTTAATTTAAAATAAAAAAAATTAAAAAGTATGAACGAGGAGATTAGACAATAAAAGTTTGAGATATTTTACAAATATTTTTCTAAAATTAATAACCCTAAATTATTTATTTAGTTATATTTTAATAGAGAGGTACATCTGATCATTGACTATATTGACTATTCAGAAATGCTGAACTCCCGAATTTGTGTCTCGAAAACGGTCTCCGTAGGGCCTAAACGTCCCGAATATATGGATCGGGATCATGTGATCACGTGGTATTGGGGACCCCAATGTTGCATCAGTGGACAGTACGTACGGGACTAATTAATGCCACTGGATGAATCGACATATATGTCGGCCTGTGGGGCCGATCGCAGATATCAGCCATAGATATATGTTCCATAAAAAAAAAAAAAAAAATCAAATAGTAATAAATACTCACTTAATTAATGGGCATAGTTTTTCGCAAGATTCTTTATGCATTATAAAAATATTATTGAATTTATGTATTTTTTTAAAAAAATATATTTAAAAATAGTTATGACAGAAAAAAAAAAAAAAGACAACCGATAAATTATTAAATTTGATCGGATCCAAAATCGATTGGTTCCATATCAATTTTATTTTTTTAAAATTAGTCAAAACCGGTTAATTTTAATTTTTCTTTTTTTAACACTGAATTAGACTAGTTTATATAAAAATATATATTTTTAATTTTTTTATATTATATAAAATAATTTTATATTATATACTAAATTGTTAATTAATATAATATTAAATTCTAAAATCCTATTATTCATATATAATAATAATATAATAACATAAAAATAATATAACATTTGATATAATATAAAATTAATCTTATAATTCTTAATATAACATTTGATATAATATTATCATTAAAAATTTTAATTTTATACATTAAAATTTGAGTTTTAAGCATGAACATTTGATCATATATTATTAATATAAATTATATATATATATTAAGGATAAAGACATTTTAATAAATATATTTCTATACATTTGATCATATACACTCATATGAAAAGTGTTTGTAAGCATCATATTATCACTAACATATATGTAACCAAGCATATTATCACTAACATATATTATCACTAACATATTAAACCTCACTGTGGTTGGATTCCTCCACTTGTTGGCAGCCTAAAATTGAATGTTGATGGAGCATTATTTCATGAACAAAGTAGATTTGGTGTGGGAATGATCCTCCGAGACAAAACTGGTAAGGTGATCTTCTTTGCTAGTAAACCTGATCATGAGAACATTGATCCTATATATGGAAATTGAACTTTTGGCTTTGCTAAGGGGCCTACAATTATGTCTGCCGCTGGGAATTCATGATCTTCAAGTGGAAAGTGATGCTTTGTTGGTTGTACAAGAGATTACAGGAGAAGAGGAGTCAATATCTATTTGGGAAAATTTGGTTTTTGAGATTAGAAATTTGTTAGAAAGGTTTCCGAAAGTTGTAATACTGCATAGAGAGGCTGTATGGCCAATGCTGACGCTGATTGTTTGGCAAAATATTCATGGCATCTACATGACTTAATGGGTTGGTGGAACTCTTTCGCTAAAATGGCTTCACATATCATTGAACATGATGCTTTGTAGTTATTTTCTACTTAATGGAGTTTGTTGCTTGGTTATCAATAAATAAATAAATATATATATATATATATATATATATAAGTTAGACACTAGCTAACATGTTATCACGAACATATATAATCAAATACTATATCACTATATGATACTATTATATATATATATATTAATACTAGTACTAATATTAATACTAATACTTATACTATTTATAGTAATCCACTATATATAAATTATAACTATATAAATCACTATAGTATTAGTAGTTATTACTATATAATCTATATATCATTATATCACTATATATAGTATATATATAGTTATACTAACTATAGAATCCACTAATACTATGCTAAAACCAAAAAAACCAAACTGAATTGAACCAAAACTGTGATTCGATTCTCAAATATTGTTTCAACAATAAAGCTTAGCTCACAGGCCTCACAGCCAAATGATTATAACAGCATCATGTAACAAACACCTGCAACATGCAGCGGCGTACCTCATTCCATTTGTAACAAACCTAGAGTCTAGAATATTATTTCATGTACAGACTTTTTATTTTTGGTTATAAATATGTAAACCAACACTGTAAAGTTGCAAGAGAAAATGAATATAGAAGAACAGAGGAATACTTTTCTCTAACATGGTATACAGAGCCTCATAGGACCAACGTCCATGGCTACTCCTTCAAACTCATCATCTCCCTCCCTCTCTAACCCCAGTTTTTCTCACACAATTTCTGTCAAATTAAATCCCGATAACTATCTATTATGGAAGGTACAACTTGTACCTTATCTTCGTGGACAGAAACTTTACAAGTTTGTCGACGGCTCATCTCCTTCTCCCAAACCAACGCTAGCCGATGGTGCTCCTAATCCTGTTTACGAAGCCTAGTTTCAGCAGGATCAGTTCGTGATGTCTGCCCTCATTTCATCCCTCTCTGAACCTATCATGGCTCAAGTTGTGGGATGCACATCTGCCCGTGCCGTGTGGCTCTCTCTCGAGTCCACTTATGCTTCCGTCTCTCAAGCACGAATCATTCAAACCCAACTGCAATTAGCCTCACTTAAGAAAGGGGTTGATTCTATTTCGACGTATTTCCGTCGTGCAAAAACTTTGGCTGATATTATGGCTGCCGCAAGACGTCCTCTTCCAGATGTAAATTTCATCCCTTACCTTTTGGCTGGGCTCGGGCCTGATTATGATGCACTTGTCTCGTCAGTTGCTACTCGGTTGGAGCCTATTCCTTCTACTGAACTTCTTGGTCATCTGCTAGCACATGAAGCTCGTATGCTTCATCACACCAATACCAGTATTTTCTCCAGTGAACCATCTGCCAACTACACTGCCAAAAATTAGACCCCTCAACGTGGTCGGGGACATCGCTGGGGTCGCAACAACTCCCGTGGTCGTGGCCACTCAAATCGTGGTCGTGAGGCGCCTGCAGGTAACCTTGGTCACATGCCTTCTTCTTCCACTGACAGTCGTTTGGTTTGTCAGGTCTGCAACCGTCAGGGGCATTATGCTCTTACCTGCTTGTACCGATTCAATCAGGCATATAATGCTGCATCCCCAACTACTGCCAACTTCTCATCAAACTATATCTCAGATCTCAGCTGGTATCCGGATACAGCAGCAACAAACCACATCACTAGTGACTTATCCAAATTGAATTTGCAAGCTGCTGAGTATCATGGAGAGGACACTTTACGTGTTGGTGATGGTTCCACAATACCCATCTCTCACTCTGGTTCAACCTCTTTCTCATTTAATTCCTCTAATTTTTTGTTAAACAAAATCCTTTGTGTTCTTTCATTTAAGAAAAATCTCATCTCCGTTCGTCAGTTTTGTGTCGACAATAACGTCTTCTTTGAATTTTTTGCTGATTCTTTTTGTGTCAAGGAATGCATCACGGGGAGACCTCTTCTTCACGGGACCATCCATAACGGCCTCTACTCATTTTCACCTCCCCCTTCCACTGCTCTGACTTCATCCACTGCTCTGACTACATCCATTTCAGTTCCTACTTGGCATTCGCGGCTTGAACACCCATCTATCAAGCTTGTTCGGTCCATTTTGCAACGCCTTAGTCTACCTTTTGATCCATTAATAATTCCATCTTTTTGTAATGCCTGTGCTAAGACCAAATCCCATAGATATCCAGCTCACACACGTCTTCACAAGTCCACCATACCTTTTCAACTTGTCTTTTCAGATTTATGGGGTCCTTCCCCACATGTATCACATGATGGATTTTAATATTATATTAGTTTTATGGATGATTACTCGCGTTACACATGGTTGTTCCCTCTCCGAACAAAATCTCAAGCACTTGAAGTCTTTATTAAATTCAGAACCCAAGTTGAACTTCAATTCCAAACAAAAATAAAACAATTTCAATCGGACTGGGGGGGGGGGGGGGGCGAATTTAGACCCTTCACTTCATATTTAGAATCCCATGGTATTATTCATCGTATTACATTTCCTCACACTCATACACAAAATGGCATCATCGAGCGTAAACACCGTCACATTGTGGATACGGGTTTAGCTCTCCTTGCCCATGCCTCGGTCCCAGTCAATTTTTGGCCGTTTGCCTTCACTCATGCTGTGTATCTAATCAACATTCTAACCTCACCTTCACTACATAATTCCTCTCCTTATTTTCTTCTTCACCAAAAATCTCCAGATTATAGCACTTTACGTGTCTTCGGTTCTGAATGTTGGCCTCTCACTACACCTTATAACAAACACAAATTTTCCTTCCGCTCAATATCTTGTGTCTTTTTGGGTCTCAGTCCAGCCCAGAAGGGGTTCACTTGTTATAACATTTCCTCGGGCGGCCGCTCCTACACATCTAAAGATGTTCAATTTAATGAAGACTCATTTCCTTTGCACATGCATCAACACCTGAGCCCACTATCTCAACTCACGTGGTCCTTCCATCCCTTTCTACAAATAATCCAACGACCATGACTTCACCTCCTTCTTCCATCTTGGGCCCACATCCTTCGTCTCCTTCTTCTTCTTCTTCTTCCTCTCAACCATCATCACCAGCGCAGAGTTCCCCCTCGTCTGATACTCTGCCACCTGCACATCAAATGGTAACACGGTCCCAAACCAGATCTCTTCAACCTCGATAGTTCACTGACGGTACCATTAGGTGGCCTCCGCCTCGTGCTCTTCTCAGTACCTGTACCACCATTCCGGAATCACCCACAAGCCTCACGGAAGCTCAGAAATACCCCGAAAGGCGTGAGGCAATGACGAACGAGTTCAATGCTCTCCTAGCCAATCATACATGGACTTTAGTTCCATCTTCACAGGCCTCCAACACCGTTACATGTAAATGGGTATTTCGCACCAAACGGCTTGCCGATGGCTCCATTGAATGACGGAAAACTCAACTAGTCGCCAAGGGTTTTCTTCAACAATTTGGGGTTGACTTTGATGAAACGTTTAGTCCCGTAGTGAAGCCCACAACCGTGCGTTCTGTCATTGCTCTTGCTGTAACTCGTCGCTGGCCAATTCGTCAATATGATGTTCAGAACGCGTTCCTTCACGGACCCCTGCATGAAACCGTGTTCATGACCCAACCCCCTGGATTTACTCATCCTCAATTCTCATCTCCTGTTTGCAGGTTACGTAAGGCTATCTATGGACTTCGCCAATCATCACGTGCATGGTACTCAAGGCTAAGTTGTCGTCTGGTTGATCTTGGGTTCACAATCTCTTCAGCAGATCCCTCACTATTTCTACGTAAGACCAAGTCCAGCACAATTTTTGCACTCGTCTACATTGATGATCTGTTGATCACTGGCTCCTCAATTTCTCATATATCCGAACTCATCACCAACATGAGCACTGATTTTCCCATTACTGATCTTGGTAACCTGCATTACTTTCTTGGTGTTGAAGCGACCTCTACACCAAATGGTTTGTTTTTAACTCAGCAGAAGTATGTTCTCGATCTACTTACACGGACCAATATGCAGTTTGCTAAACCTGTAAAGACTCCCATGGCCACCTCTGAAAAACTAAGTGCCTTCACAGGGAACATCTTTGAAGATCCTACACTATACCGAAGCACTGTCGGTTCACTTCAATACCTATCTTTCACAAGGCCCGATTTATCTTATGCAATTGGCAAGGAGAGTCAATATATGCATGCCCCTCGTGTACCCCATTGGCAAGCAGTGAAGCGCATCTTGCGCTATCTGAAACATTCTTCACAGGTTGGTTTGCAATTCTCACCATCTTCCAATCTCAATCTCATTGCGTTCTCCGACGCCGACTGGGCAGGATGTCCCGACGATCGCAGATCAACAAGTGGTTTTTGCGTCTTCTTTGGAGATAATTTAGTATCTTGGTCCTCGAAGAAACAACCTACCGTCGCCCGTTCATCAATTGAGGCCGAATTTAAAGCAGTTGCTAACGCCACAACAGAGGTCATTTGGCTCCAACATCTCTGTCGTGATTTGGATATCACCCTTACTCGTGCTCCCTTGATTTATTATGACAATATAGGTACGACTTATCTCTCTTCAAATCCAGTTTTTCATGCACGAACTAAACATGTCGAAATCGACTTCCACTTCGTACGTGGCCGGGTCTTAAATAAGTCATTGCAAGTAGCTTTTATCTCCGGAAAAGATCAAGTTGCCAATGTCTTAACAAAGCCTCTCTCTGCTATGCGTTTTGCCTCATTGCGTTCAAGTATGCACTTACAACATTTGCCGATTGTCTTGAGGGGGGATGTTAAGGCTAATATTGTTTCAACAATAAAGCCTAGCTCACAGGCCTCACAGCCAAAAGATTATAACAGCATCACGTAACAAACACCTGCAACAGCGGCATACCTCATTCCATTTGTAACAAACTTAAAGTCTAGAATATTCTTTCATGTACAATCTTTTTATTTCTGGTTATAAATATGTAAACCAACACTGTAAAGTTACAAGAGAAAATGAATATAGAAGAACATAGGAATACTTTTCTCTAGCAAATATATACAAAACTGGACCGAATAGAATCGATTACACTCATATTTAAAAATATTAAAAAGAAATTTAAAGGAAACAAAAAACTGTCACCTGGGACCATGGATCCCAGTAGCATTATCCATATGTAGACGACCCATCTGCATGTGTTTGTTGGTGTGAGAGGTTCCTACCCAGTTTTTTTCACTGATACAATTCTATCCCTTCTTAAAAATATCCTAAAATAATTATATATATATATTATACATATATATATATATATATATATATAATCAGTTATACTCAGTCCTACATCACATATCTACTAATGTGGGTCATTTATCTTTTATCTTTTTATTTTTTTCTCTCAATAGATGTGTATATATATACATGCACGAGGGTTTGAAAATGAGATCGTATATAATATACTGTTGTTATCGTTGTAGGTAATTATCTGGTGTACGTACGTACGTTTTAAATTATCGAACATTATTCTTATGAAAATCACTAGAAATCATCATGAGATATATATATGCGAGCAGTTCATTTTTTATTAAAAAAAATGTCAAGTCATCTGTCAAAAATGCCAAGTAAAATAAAAGTCTGTGCATTTATAAAAATATCATAAGAGTATTCGATGTTTCTAATTAAAAAATAGTCATTAATTCCGTTATATATTAATTCTAATATATATGATCTCACCATTGGAGTTGTCACATGCATGCACATGTTCTGTATATATATGTACGTACAACTCAAACTTGTTAGCTAATTATGCCTATGCATGCTTAGTAATAGATCATCATGATGTACTGTATGTCTAGCTTTCTAAAACCGGACTCGATCAGTAGGTTATACCTATACGAAGAATGATATACATCACACCATCATTTTATTTTTATCTACTATATATAATTTGTCATATTTATCACTATTGAATGATAAAAAATTATTAATAAATAATTAGTCAATAATGATAAATATACTACATCATATATAATAAGATAAAAATAAGATGATAATATAGTATATAAAATTTTCCATTAACCAATGCCTTTGCCTATGCATTCAATTAAATAATCTCCTAGCTGTTATATTTTGAAAAACAACATATTTTTTTTTCTTTTGACTGAAAGGTGGGCTAATTAATATAAAAATAATATAACTACTGCCGGGTCCCGATGATGACTCTCGCACCCTTTTCATTATTATTTTTAAATAAATTATTTTTATTTATAAATTATTTATTACTATTTACATATGATCTGAAATATTTTTAACATTAAATTTAAATTAATAAATGCAATTCTTGTGTGTTTGTATATATATATATAGAAAAATAATAAACATATAATATTTTTCATAATATATTTCACAATTATATTTTAAAATATGGATAACATAACTTTATAAAAGTATTCTCATTTTATATTATGTGCTGTGAAAAATATTGTGAAAAATATTTGCGACTCTTTAGTCATATATATATATATATATATATATAAAGGCTGGAAACCTTATTATATCTCACCAATTCGTCATAGTTTTTTATATAACCTAGATAGAAATCTCACCATGATCAACATATGATATATTATAATCTACTACGTTAAATCATTAATTAATTATAATGACTTTTACGTCGATCTCGATGGCAGGTAAAGTGTAAATAAATCCTAGATCTTGCAAGAATTTGGTAGTTGGTGCTAATGATCAAGACAATAAATTATATGGAAATCATCGCAATCAACTCAATTGACAGGTTGCCAACCTTTTGTATTAAACAAAGAGAACATTTAGGTAGTTTGGTTTTTAAATCTTTCTCGAGTTATCTCGATTTATTATTATAATTTTTATAAATTTTAATATAGAATATAATAAATAACTTAATTTTTTTAAAATTTTAAAATAATAATAATATTAAAAAATAATATTTTAATAATATTTTATTATTTTAACTCAATTCAATTCAATATCTAAACGCAACTTATATTACTATTAGCTCGTTCGATGAATTAACCTATATCATCTCAATATTGTGGCCTGCATGCACAGCGCGCACACAGGCATTACTATCAGGCCATGAAATTAAGGCACGTCATTAGCTAGCTAGACTGATCATCAGCTATATATATATATACTAGCGGCGGCTAAACGAGCATTTGCCACATCTGCCTAATGGAAGAAAAAAATAAAGTGTGACTTCAAATATTAAAATAGTCTAATACATAAGAGCGAAATTATTATTTATTCATATTCATCATTTATTATGAAATTTAAATTATATAAAAAATTCAAATTAATTAGATAGTTTTATTCTCTTAAAAATGCTCAGTAAAACTTCATCATTTATTTAAAGATAAAAAATTAGTATTTTATAAATTAAAGTTGATTTTAAGTGTATGATATAATATTTATATTTTAATTATCTATTTTATGTTAGTTTAAATCAATATTTAAACTTCTATAGTTAGATTAAATCTGAAGATTCAAGATGAAGAGTTGAGATTTAAAACCCCAAACCCAACATTTTCTCCCACTTTCCCTGTCTCTCTATCTTTGCAAAAGCATACAATAGTAACAATTCATTAATTAAATAAAAGTTCTTTAAAAGCAGATTCTGAACAACATCTAATTAAAAACACCATTATTTATATAAATGGGCCAACATACAAAATCACCATTCAATTGACAAGCTCATGAGAGTTGCATATTTAAAATCACCAAGTTTATAAACATAATTTTTTACATAAATATTATCAAGTTTATAAGCAATAATAATAATAATAAATAAATAAAAATAAAAATAAAAATAATAATAATAATAATAATAATAATAATAATAATAATAATGCATGTTGAAGTTACAATCATATATAATTATCCAATATATGCATGGCAACATGCATATAATGTCGTACGGTATGTAGTAACTAAAAGTTGACGAATTCAAATTTGTTTGTTCAATAAAAGAGTCGGATGGAAATAAAATTAGTGAGTCGTGCAGTATAGGTCAGATTAATAAACCGATCAACGCTGCAAATGGCGATCTACAGGACAGAAATGAGAAAAACGTAAATAAGATAGAGATAAAGTAATAATGTAATATGAAATGAATAATTTGGTTTCACTCACTAATTATGTGCATGCTAGCTAGCTAGCTGCATGATTTGATCACCACCACATGATATACATAATTATATGCTAGCTAGATAGCTAGCTTTTTCTAATTTAATATGGACTCTTCTCCATAAATATATACATGATAATATGATTTGCATTATTCCTAACAAGACATACTATTCACTGGCTGTAATTTTCCAAAAAAAAAAGAGTAGCTCTATAGCCACCGTTGCTTTGTTGAGGGCTCCCGCTAGTGTATTTCATGTGTGTTTTTTTTTTTTTACTTTTTTTCACATGTATTTTTTTAACATTTAAATTTTTTTTAAAAAAAATAGACAACATCATTAAAAAATATTTCTTTAATTACCAAATAAAAATAAATAAATAAATAAATTTCCAGAGGGAGCCAGCAGGAAGACTAACATTTTCCAAAAATAATTGTGCCTGCCTAGTGTATATATACGTATGAGCTTATATGACTAAGTTATACTGCACGCACGCCAACCCATCTAAAAAAGTCAGGATCATTTTTGTCAATACACTAAAAGAGTTCAAAACCTTTAGAAGATATTACACGACAAATGATTTTTAATGGCAATTTTTGTAACTATTGTAAGCTATTTATGTACTTTTTTGCAAAGCTGAAGACCTAAAAGGGCACAATTGTAATAATAGTCAGTTACATAGGGGTATATGTGGAATGAAAAGAGTAAAAAAAAATACTATTCATTACTGTTCATATGAGGATAGGCGGAATAAAAAGTGTAAAAAAAAACACTATTTATTATTGTTCATATTACTTAGTCAATTACATAGGTGTATATGTGGAATAAAAAGTGTTAAAAAAATACTATTTATTACTGTTCATATGAGGATAGATTATGCCGAATAAAAAGTGTAAAAAAAAAAATACTATTATATGAGGATAGGCTATGCGGAATAAAAGGTGTTAAAAGAAATTACCATTTATTACTGTTTATGTTACTGTTTATGTGATGATAGCCTCTTTTAAGATATAGGAGATATATTATATATATATATATATATATATATATATCAGCTTTGTCATATTTTACGTATGATAAAGTTACTATTAAATAATAATTTGTATATAATTATATAATAAAATAATATTATTTAAATTTAATTTTGACTTTTTATTTTGATTTAATGTGTTTAAATATAATAAAAAATATTATTATATTTAAAATTATCTATGAATGAATTTTTACCTATCACTACCCTTTACATATTAAGGTTATGTTTGGATGTTGAAGTGAGTTGAGTTGAGTTGAGATGATAAAATATTGTTAGAATATTATTTTTTAATATTATTATTATTTTAGGATTTGAAAAAGTTGAATTGTTTATTATATTTTGTATTGAAATTTAAAAAAGATGTAATGATGAGTTGAGATGAGTTGAGATAGGTTGATGATCCAAACGAAGCAATGAAGAGAGATTAGATCGACGGATGCCACATTTCAGTTTTTGAATGATTCATATAAAATACTTTAAATAAAAACTACGCAAATCTGACTCTTTTTACTTTGGCACGCCTCCCTCCCTTCCGCTCGGATGAATTCACATTTCCGGCGTGGGTTTGAAGTGTTTGTATTGAGTATGGTTTGCCTCCCGCCAGAAGAAAAAAAAAAACTAGAGAAAATAACAGAGGATTATTTGAATAAAATTGGTGTCTTTTTTTTTTTTTTTTTTATTAATGGCAACGTGAACCCTTAGGCTATACAAGAGGAGTATTTAAACAAAGTAATACAATGATCTTCCATATTCAAAAATTAAAAGAATCCCTTAAAATCTGCTATGTTGACATATGATCCTCAGATTTTGTAGTTGGTGTTTATCTCTGATTTTCTGTAGTTAGTGTTGATCTCGGATAGGATTTCCTGCAGTTGGCATTGACTCGGATCTTTTTGTTATTGACAACTTTATATTAAGATCACCCTTATTAGCCGAAACTGATGGATGTTCATGTTGATATGATTCTTCCTTATTTTTAGAACTTGCTGAATCATCACTTTGGTTTGAACTTGTAGCCGTTAGAGCTCCAATACCTCTCAACGTCTCTCCACTGATTTCGGCAATATTGTGAGAGTCTTCCCCCTTTTTTTCTCCAGGAATCTCGTGCTTCCTTATTGCTCCATAGACTCTCACTGTTGTTGAGTGTGCTGAGCTGTGGTATACTGCTAATACCCTCCCTCAAACTTTGCTGGGGTTGGAGGCAAAGTTTGGTTCGAAAATATTGAAGGGCTGCTTTTGACATTGGTTTTGTGAAGAGATCAGCAACTTGGTTATGAGTGGAGATATGTTGAGTGGTAAGCAGTCCACGTGCAACTCGTTCGTGCACAAAATGATAATCCAACTCAATGTGTTTGCTTCGAGCATGGAAAACAGGGTTAACTGTCATATGAAGAGCACTGAGATTGTCACATTAGAGTATGGGAGGAGACATCATTGTAATTTGAAGGTCTTTGAGAATGAACGTCATCCAAGTGAGTTCGGCTGCTGTGTTAGCCATGGTGCGGTACTCTGCTTCTGTGCATGATCGTGAAATTGTAAGTTGTTTTTTTGCACACCACGAGATGAGGTTCCCTCCAAGGAATGTACAGTAGCCTGTGGTTGATCGTCTTGTAGTAGGACACCCTGCCCAATTTGCATCTGAGAAAGCAAAAAGATCAAGTGTAGTGTGTGAGGAAAAATGTAATCCCATTTCAATTGTTCCTTTGACATATCGTAAAATACGTCGAACCATTTTTAAATGTGTCATCGTGTGAGCATGCATGAATTGGAATACATAATTAACACTAAATGAAATATCTGGGCGAGTGAATGTAAGGTATTGTAAGGCTCCAACAAGACATCGGTAGTAACTTGGGTCTTCCATGAGAGTTTCAGTGGAAGAAGTTTTGGTTTTAGCTTCAAGAGGTGTACTCATCGGCTTGCAATCTACCATATTGGAGCGTTCAAGTATGGTAAGAGTGTAGTGGGACTGAGATAGATGAAGCCCACTGTTTGTTGCCGTGATTTCCATTCCAAGAAAGTGATGAATTGGTCCCAAATCTTTCATTACAAACTCACCGCTTAGTAACTTAATGAAATTTGCAACAAGTGCTGGAGTAGATCCTGTAAGCAATATGTCATCCACATAAAGAAGTAAAAATAATGAACCAAATTCAAAGTGATAAATAAACAATAAAGGATCGGCTAGACTACAAAAGAAACCAAATTTAAGAAGAAAAGCACTAAATCAATCAAGTCAAGCACGTGGTGCTTGTTTTAATCCATAGAGTGTTTTTTTTAGTTTACAAACATATGTTGGATGTTGTGGATATGCCATTCCTGGAGGTTGCTTCATATATAGATCTTCAGAGATTAATCCATGCAAAAAAGTATTTTTAACATCAAGTTGACGAATAGACCACTACTTAACAAGAGCAATAGTTATAATCATCCGAATTGTTCCTGGTTTGATAATGGGAAAAAAAGTTTCTGTGTAGTCTATTCCATCAACTTGATGATATCCTTTTGAAACCAAATGTGCTTTGAGTCAATCTAAAGTCCCATCTGGCTTAAGTTTTGACTTGAATACCCATTTTGAACCAATGACATGCATGTTAGATGTGCGGGGAACAAGTTTCCATGTCTCGTTTTGATGAAGAGCAGCAAGCTCTTCATTCATGGCTTCTTTCCAACCAAGATGTGTTAAGGCTGTTTTGATGTTTTGAGGCTCACAGGGTATATTGGTAGAGGTGATTAGGTCAAGGCATACTTAGGATTGGGTTTTACCATACCTAGTCTTGATCTAGTGACCATGGGATGTGTGTGTTCTGCAGGAGCATGTGTATGATGTGGTAATTCTGTCGATATGGTTGCTGGTTGTGGAGCTATGGTTGGTTGTATTTCTAAATTTTCTGGTGTGTTTGTCTTATGTGATGATAGAATTTCTGTTATGCCAGTGTTGGTAGGGAATTCGGAAAAGTCATTTTCAATGTTTTCTGTGATGGTTTGAGGTACTGCATTAAGAGAAAGTTGAGGTGAAGGTTCGAGTGACATGGAGTTTTGTGGGAATGTTGCTGTGTCTTGGAGTTGAGGTAAGGGACTTAAACATGGAGCTGTGGAAGAGACTGAATATGACCCTGCAAAAGACGAATTATCAGTATGTAGTAACCAAGTGTCAGAAATATTTATAGCCAATGGCTTTGCTGTTGTCATGCAATAATTATTAGTAGACTTTTAAGGAAAAATTAGTTCATCAAAGACAACATGCCGGGAGATAAAAAACTTCTTGCTTGATGGATGAAAACATTTATAAGCCTTATGTTTTTCATCTTGTGAAGTTGATTTTTTTGGTACCCACCAGCATATCTTGGCAATATGGCCCATCATGCCACAATATTGACACTATTGATCACGATATTTCTCTCTTTCAGATGGGGGTCATGCGGCATTCTCCTAGTGGTGGAGGTCGGCGCTGTGCACTAGCCGGAGAAGAGTTGTAGGCTTGGCTTGAATCCTTGCTTTGCTGTGCCTGGAATCCACATCCAGTTGACGTGAATTTTTGTGTTGATCCACGATATCCTGAATTGTTTGTCTGAGAATATTGTTGTTGTCCATAAAATGCCACTTGATGAGAGAGTGTTGAAACTTGGACATCGGTGTGGGCTAGAGAACCAATTTCGCATTTGATCGTAATTCTGGAGTTGAGAAACCAACTCAGAATAGGATGGTCTCAGAGGCTCTAACGTAGTTGTTGTGAATGTTTCATATTGTGGACCAAGGCTGGTGAGGAGACAAAATACCTTTTCTTGGTCTGGAACAGGCTTCCCAATTGCTGCTAAATTGTCACAGAGACCTTTGAAGGTGCGGATGTGCTCTGTGATTGCTGTATGGTCTTTTTTTCTGAAGGTAGGTAAGCTGTTGACGCAAAGTGAATTCACGTTCTTGTGATTCTTGGGCATATGCATTCTTGAGAGCCTCCCATATTGCATGTGCTGTATCAAGACTAACGACGAGTCTGAGAGCTTCCTCAGAGAGTGTCCCAATTATCCACCATCGAAGAAGACGGTCATACTTTCGCCATGCTATGAAAGGATCTGTTAATTGAGGAATTGTGTTGTCTGCATTTGTGGAGTTGCTTGAGATAATATATTTGTTTGGTGCAGGATCTTCATTTGTAAGATGCCCCACTAATTCTTGGCTCTCGGTAAGAGCTAATGCTTGCTCACGCCACAAGGGATAGTTATTTGGGGTGAGTCTTAGGGTGTGAAGTTGCCAACATTGAGAGAAAGTGTAGCCATGGTGAGTGGAAGAAGGAGCTGTGGTATACTGCCTAAGGTTCACAATGGCTCTGGATACCAAGAAGAAAAAAATAAAACAGAGAAAATAACAGAGGATTATTTGAATAAAATTGGTGTCTTGTTTTTTTAATGAATGGCAACGTGAACCCTTAGGCTATACAAGGGGAGTATTTAAGCAAAGTAATACAATGATCTTCCATATTCAAAAATTAAAAGAATCCCATAAAATCTGCTATGTTGACATATGATCCTCAGATTTTATAGTTGGTGTATATCTCTAATTTTCTACAGTTAGTGTTGATCTCGTATAGGATTTCCTGCAGTTGGCATTGATCTCGGATCTTTTTGTTATTGACAGCTTTATATTAGGATCTCCCTTATTAGCCGAAACTGATGGATCTTCATGTTGATCTAATTCTTCCTTATTTTTAGGACTTGCTGAATCATCACGTTGGTTTGAACTTGTTGCCGTTAGAGCTCCAATTTCTCTCAACGTCTCTCCACTGATTTCGGCAATATTGTGAGAGTCTTCCCCCTTTTTTCTTCCAGGAATCTCGTGCTTCCTTATTGCTCCATAGACTCTCACTGTTGTTGAGTGTGCCAAGCTGTGGTATGCTGCTAATACCTCCGTCCCTCCCTCACTTCTCTATTTTAGATTCTCTTAAAAGATTGGTCTGAAGTGTTGTGAATCTTGTTTAGTTCTTTAAACTTAGGTGAATCCATGATCACTTGTTTCAATCGTGAATCTGTCTCGACTTTTGTTTTTTTTTTCTTTCTTACCACTGATTTGTTAGCTGAGAAGAACTAGAAGGAAAGTAAGAGCAATAGTATTTGACTAGTCAAATATCAGTCAAGTCTAAATTTTAACTAAATATTTTTAAAATCAGTGGTAATGGACTAGTCAAATCACTCTAAGTCAAGTTATGAGTCAGAAATGGAAAACTAAAATCATATTTGATGAGTTTCTATTCACTAACCAAAAGAATATTTTATTAAAAAATATTCATTTTCTCTTCCTTTCTTTTTCTTTTCTCTTCCTTTCTTCTTCATATCAAATAATTTGATAGTAGAAATTAAATTATTAATTAATATATGAAGTATATTTATAAAATATAAAAAAATTAAAAAAAATTATTAAAATATATAATATTATATTATTATTTTGATTTTAAATTTCTTTAATAATTTTGATTTTAATTAAAATCTTAAATTTTAGGTTACGTTTATATGTTCAACTGAGTTGAGTTAAGATGATAAAATATTATTAGAATATTATTTTTTAATATTATTATTATTTTAAGATTTGAAAGAATTGAATTATTTATTATATTATATATTAAAATTTAAAAAAATTATAATAATGAATTGAGATAATTGATAAATCAAACCAAGCCTTTAGTCAAACATGCAATGCTCTTTAAGTTGCCAAAAAAAAGATTAAACTGTTTGGAGGAAACCGAAATCAGGATTTATTGAATGCGTGAGTGCACTTTTTTTAATTGTCACTTGCTGTCAGCTCGATCAGTCGATCATCGGTCTAAACTGTCAGGTTTCGTACCATTGCTCTTAGGATGAGTGTAGATGTTGAAGTGAGTTGAATTGAATTGAAATATTATTTTTTAATAATATTATTATTTTGAAATTTGAAAAAGTTAAATTATTTATTATATTTTGTATTGGAATTTGAAAAAATTGTAATAATAAGTTAAGATGAATTGAGGTGAATTTAGTAACCAAACGAAGCCTTAATCTGCCGGCTTCTAATTAACTGAAAATTTTGTTAAATGAAAAGTAACCCTGGAGATCGACACAAAGGAAAACTACATCGATCAGATCGAAGGTGATCATCCGCACGCGCGATTACTACGTGCAGCACTAGTAGAAGAGATATTTGAAGATTATTCCCACAAACCAGAAAACGCTGGGAATTAATTACTATCATTTGTACGTATACGTGTATTTAGTTGAATAACAAGCTGCCGAAAATATATAACACGATCACCGTATAAAAATCCATTGGGAATCTTACATTATTGTTATGTAATTACACACAGCCGGCTGGGCACCAAAACAATGTCACACAAAATCTTACATGACAGCCAGTAGTACTATTTATTCGTTTCAAGTACATTTGGACTGAATTATTCATTCTAGCTCTGCCTAGACATGCATACTCTGAGTAATAGCAAGTCATATTATTCTTCAAACCATTCCGCACCAGAATTAAGAAGTGATGAGAAAGAGTACTGGAGATTTGGAGCCACATAATTCATTGTTTGAACACATGAGTTGTTTATCTTCCAATCTTGCAGCATATCCCGATGATCAGAGTACTGCATTAGAGGTGGTTGGTCTGCAGAAACTGGCGATAAATCATTACTCATGTTATCGTCACTATAATTGAAATCACAAACACCTGAGAAGTCTGAGTTGAGAAGATCCGATAAGCAAATATCCCCCACGTTGAAATTCATCACCAAATCCGACGACTGATTATTATTATTATCATCTCCTGATGATCCTGTAGTAGTAGGAGTAGTAGTAACAAGTGATAATAACTCATCGAATGTACCAGATAATTCCGTGGGCTTGTTTATGGAATGATGTTGACCATCCATTGGCATTAATCCTACCCCGATCACGTTGGTCTCCAAATTTTCTTTACATGACTTGTTTGGTTGTGGGGTCAGAAGAAGTTTAGAGCTGCACCTGAATGCTTTGGTCCGGATCACATTGGAGTTTGTGCAGATTTTCGATATTGGTGATGATGGTAAGGTACTTGTGTCAATGGAGGGCATCAGATTGTTCGTTGGCACTGGATTAAAATTGTTTTCATCGGTATAACCTGAAAGCATAGGAGTCGTTGAAACTGCAGGTGGCGGAAAATTGTTTTCATCTGAATGCCCTGAAAGCTTAGGAGGAATCGAAACGGTAGTACTGATTTGCTGGTTTTGAACTTTTTTTCCCAGGTTGGTGTTCCAGTAGTTTTTTATTTCATTGTCTGTTCGGCCCGGAAGCCTCCCAGCAATCAGAGACCATCTATAAACACCGCCAAAAAGATATAGATAATTTAGCTGCCTGATTAACTTATACATCCATCGTTAAATACATTAGAGTTTTTATTAGGTAGAAGAGATTCAAAACCTGTTTCCCAGAAGTTTGTGGAGCCTAATGATGAGTTCCTCTTCATCCGGTGCTATGTTACCTCTCTTGATATCTGGTCTCAGGTAGTTCAACCATCGAAGCCTGCAGCTCTTCCCACATCTTTTTAGACCTGCTCCAAAAGTCCATGCATATTGTAACGTTCCTATCTAATTACTTAAAAGTAATAAAATATTAAACAAACATGAATAATTAAAGTTGGGAATTGAATCTCTCTTGGTTTAAATATATATAGATCATGATCATGAGTACCTGCATTTTTGGGAAGGTTTCTCCACTTGCCTTCACCATGGATTCTAATGTACTCTATGAGAATATCATCTTCTTGAGATGTCCAAGCACCTTTGTTTAAGCCCTCCTTAGCACAACAAGGGCTCCTCCCCATTTGGCAATGTACGTCTCAATCGATGAGAAGTTTCCGCCTTGTAATTGAACGTTAGTTATGGTCTAGAGGGAGTGAGCAATGGTGCTTATATAGAAGGTTTTTCGCCGTATAATTAACTAGCTTTTATGTTTTTGTGATTAAAATATTATATATAAAAAAAAAAAAAATACTGCATGTGTCTCGTGGTCATGTGGTCCCTTTGTCTTATTCAAAACCCACCTGCCTTAAATAATATTTCTCTCACTTATAATTTACGTGTCTCGTTGTCACATGGTCCTACTTCATATTCAAACGAAACATTTAAGGCCAATATTGTATTCTTTTCAAGCAAATCTCAGTCCAAAACAGGGAAAAAAAAAAAAAAAGAAAGAAAGAAAGAACAATTATTGGAGGGCTGGCTTTTGGAAACATGCTCACCGAGGGACAAACTTTTTTGGGTGCAGATTAAATAAGTAAATAGAGTACTCAAGACAGGACGATGTAAGCTCCCCCTTCAATTTAATAAGGAAAAATCTTATTGTAAGCAAGTTAGTGTATCAATTTATATATCAATATTGATATATAATATATATATTTAACGAAACGATGTGAATTAAAAATAAAAATAATTTTCATGATATAGAAGATTTTTTTTCTCTCAAAAAAATTTTTTTTAAATTAAAAAAATTATCGATACGCGAAATGATACAGGATCTCGCAGCTTGCACCTAACAAAACTCATTTAATATTGTCCGGTCCGTCCTTATACAATAAATAAAGAAATTGCATGCCCATGCTGATAGTACTGCATATATATTCATGCAAGAGATGCATTAATATTCAAGATGGTGAGAATTTATATATATAATATTATAAATATATATATATATATATATATATATATATTTTCCTCATGAGAAGCCAGAATATGGGATCGAGGAGCTAGCAGCTTAGGTAGTAGCTATGGAAAAAGAGTGTAAAACTTAAATCTCCATACTCACCAGCCATCCTTTAATTATCGCGTCTTATCTCCAACTAACATTCTCACTGCAGATGATTGAAAGTTTGTTGTAGAACACACGGAAGGCAAGGACACTGTCCCCCAGATCCGGCCTATCTTTCCTTCAAATTAAGAAGAAACGTGTCGGAAGATCAACGTGTGATGAATGATAAGGTAATTAGCATCCACATCTTTAAAGCTACCAGTGTCATTGAAATCAAACTATCAATATAAATAACGCATGCTGCAGCTCTATGGCCCATGCTGAACCCTTTGGACCATCTACTAGCTTCTCATTCGTCATTATATAGCGATGATGCTTTTTGGTTTCTGTCATTGGGACATATATCAGCGTTACTCTTGATGTTCTGTAGTCTTCACTTAAATTTAGAAACTAATAATAGATAAAAAAATGGACATGACATATTGTAATTAAGATAGCTGCGACGTCCCGGTCACTGGCTACCACAAATTAAGATGCTTTTACCGAATCAGTATCTCAAGAAAAATAAATATTTATGATAAAAAGAATTATTTATAATAAAAATAAATTTATTTTAATTAAAAATAATTATTTTATTAAAAATAACTGATCGTAAATAAATATATATATATATATTTTTTTTTATAGTGTTGCAGATTTTTAGTTGCAAACAAAGCCATAACTTAATTTTTTACTACCAAAATCCTTGTCCGGATCGGAAGAGCTTAATTATTAGTGAATTTATAATAGGCAAGTGATTAAAAGAAACCGACCTGTGCACAAGTATACTGTTAATAGCAGATTACAAAACTTGCGTTAAAGTTTCAAAAGTTAAAAAAGTGAAAATGATTGTCTTTGAATTTTAATAATGTCATCTCTTGACGAAGAGCTTGAAAGTATCACTTGTCGTTGAGAGTACTCATGCCTAGCTAACATTTGTTCTATTTTTAAAAATTATTGGATAATCCAGAGTTGCTTACATAATTAGCACCAAATTTTAAGAACATATATAGCCACGTTTTGTGCCGAGATGAAAATAGCAGTACGCTTACGTCATCTTTTTAAAAATCTTCCCCCATTCAGCTTTTCCTTGCAATAACTGTACTCTAGCGATCCGTCGTTTCACATTCGGTCTGACCCTTTTTGTTTCTTCACACATTTTGAACTTTTGTTGAGGACTGTTCGTAGCTGCTAGTAGAAAATGCATGCGTAGTGCTGGCTAGCTATACAAATATTCCATAATGGTTAGCTAGCCATACAATGTTCCAAAATGGGTAGCTGGGTAGTGCTAGTTGCCCAGTACAAATTTAACTTTTTATCTATTTATTTTTTATTTATATATTTTTAACACATTTAAGTATGTTTAAAAAATAAAAAAATATATTAATATACTAATAGTCACTTCCTTAATTAGTAAGTAAAAATAAAAAATTAAAAAAAATAATTACATGAGAGATCAAAATAAGAGGACAAAATAAGACGACGTAATAATATTATTCTCTTAAAATTGAGCCAAGGTAATATATATATATATATATACTAGAGAGAGAGAGAGAGGAGGTGCTCGAGTACGGCGGCGTGTAGAGATTCCAATGCTTCGTTGCAGCATGCATGATGGCATGGGCAAAGCTATGGCTGTAGACATGAGTGAGAGCAAGAGATCACGAGACCTCATAATTTTGACTTCTCTCTTACAGAATATAACAATCTAACTGCCCTTTATTTTATGATACTGATCTTGTCTCGTACGAAAAAATAAGCCCGACTTCCACTCTTCGTGAAAGAGGAATTAGAGCTGAAATTCTAGAAAAGCTCGAGATGCTAACAGGATTTTTTTTTTCTTTTTTTGACAGAACTTCTCTCTCTATATATATATGATACGGAAAAGAGGCACCACCAAAAACATATGATAATTCTGTGAGTAATATATATAAACCGCAATTGAATGAAAAGACAATTTAATGAAAAGTGAACGTTATTGACAAGCTAAACGACAATGAGCTGAGCAATAAAAATGACAAGGCAGCCACCCAACGGTAATCTTAAAATTAAACTGCTATAGTCATGAACAACGTAGAGGCATTTTATTTTCAAAATAAAGAAATCCAGACGTTTTTCCTTACGGGCTAAACAGGTGGATATAATGAATGTATAAAAAAAAACTGAAACTAAAACATTTGGTAACGGAGGATAATAGTTTGTTCGAACACATTAATTTGTCATCATTCAAATGTACCACGATACACCATTCGAACAAAAACATTGAACCACCCGTTCGAACATATGCTTTCAATTTGAATGTATATAAATCGTGTTCGATTAGATTAATTTTGTTTGAACAAAAATATATATGTTCAAACATAAATAAACTATTCGAACACTCCCTCCATTCAAACAAGATCAAATAAATTCAGCTGTTCGAATTAAATTTCAATAGAGTTTGAATAAATACTCGATCATTCAAACAAAAGATATTCCATTCGAAAGGTTTCTTGGGATGAAAATGTTTCGTCCCAAAAGAATGTTCTCGTTTGACAACTTTCAACCAGTTTTGCCCGATTTCATCCCTACTTTCATCCCAAAAAACTTTTCGAGACGGACTTTTTGGGACAAATTAGAGACAGAATTTTCGTCTCTAATACTCTTTTGGGACAAAAATGCCATTTTTGAGACGAAATTATTCGTCCCAAAAAATGCATTCTCTTGTAGTGAGATCGCGGTATAAAATAATTACACAACTACGTACAAAGGGTTCTTAAATTGCATATCCATATATAATGTACCGTGTAATAATGTTTGCCTACGGTTAAGAATAATGCTTACTTTAGAAAATTGAGCAGTGCGAAATGCTGCTCACTTTTAAGAATTTTCCTCTTTAGATTTCATTTTGTAAAAACAGAAGGTACATGTTCTAGTCCTCTGCCATTTTCTTCCTGATCAGACAAGTCTCATCCTACAACTTCAAACCCCAATTTAAGCATAACTTGGGACAGCCTCATAAGAGTCAAATACTTTGTAAGATACTAAAAATATATAAAAATGCAAATTTCATTCATGTGATGACACTCACAGTCACATCAATAAGTATATATACCTTTCCCTTGATTTCTCAAGGTCTCAGTCATATATTTCAGTTATGCATTAACAATCAGTCTCATTTAGCACCATTTTTACATTTACAGTTTGTCATATTAAGGTTAGATCACTAAGTGCACCGCCAATGAATCAATTCGGCACCGCAATCTGCCGTGGCACTGTCTTCACTATCATGGAGTACTTTTTAATCATTTTACCTCAAACTGTCAAAAGTTATTATAGCCCATTTCCTTTTTTTCATTAATCATTTTAGAAAATGATAGTATGACTCTCAAATATGCCCCCTTATATATTTTTATTTATTTTTTCTTAATGGTTAAGAAAGTGACTATTAGTGAATTTATATTTTCTTTTTCTTAATAGTTAAAGATGTTTAAAAAATGCTTAAAGAATAAGAAAAGGAAAATAAAAAAACTCATTTACACTAGTGTGTATATTTGAGGTGCATATTTGGTGTGCACCTTAACATTGTCCATTCTTTCTAATATATAATGATACTATATATGAAAACAATAAGAAATATTCAATCAATTCCAATCATACATCACATGTAATAATAAAAGGGTACATGTAACGAGGCTGTCAATGAATTAGTGATCTATACATGTTAGTGTTTTTTAACAAATAGTATATTTGTAACATTGTCTTTTTAATTAGTGTCTAATCATGGTGGATTTTTTTAGATTCATTTTGTGAAAAGGGAAAGTGCAAATATTATTGAAATCAAAGTAAAAAGTTAATTACAATATTTTGCCTTTTATATACACAGTAAATGGACACGTGTAATATGATACAAATCAAAGAATAAAATAAAAATAACTATTCTTTAATACTCCCCCTCAAGATGGGAAATAAATGTTGAGAAGACCCATTTTGCATATCAAAGCAGAAAATGTTGTAAACCCAATAGGCTTAGTAAGAATATCTGCCAGCTGATTAGTGGAAGAGACATGCAGTGTACGTATGAGACCAGCCTGAAGCTTATCACGGACAAGATGGCAATCAATTTTGATATGTTTCATTCGCTCATAAAACACATGATTTGCAGCTATGTGGAGACTGTTAGAAGTGGAAAACAAGAACTTAAAATGAAATCTCAATATAGAGAAGAACTGATTCTCATTCCATTGAATTGTCTGTACAAAGTCTTGCTACATATATTTATATATACACATTACAGAAAAATAGAAAAGACCAAAGGGAATAGTCCTAAAGTTAACTTTTTATCTTCTATGGTTTTGCAAGCAATCTACTAGGAGTGCTGTGAAGACTCCTTTTTGACTCCATTTGGTAAATAAAGAGTAGTCAGATTTGGATTGATGAAAACCAATGACTGTGAGTGAATTAGAAAGTTTTGAAAACTATTGCCTTGATGCTTGTTTAAGTCCATAGATGGACTTATTCAGCTTGCATACCAATTTCTCCCCCTTAAGCCGCTCTCTGTGAATGTGGTAACCATGTGGTAAGTCCATATAAATTTACTCATCGAGATTCCCATGTAAAAAGGCATTATGAACATCCGTTTGAGACAAAAACCAGATTTGAATGGATGCCAAGGCAAGAAAGACACGAACTATGGTGAGTT
The DNA here is from genome assembly GCF_004785595.1 of Juglans microcarpa x Juglans regia. Lineage (NCBI taxonomy): Eukaryota > Viridiplantae > Streptophyta > Magnoliopsida > Fagales > Juglandaceae > Juglans > Juglans microcarpa x Juglans regia. The sequence continues at coordinate 33,483,679 of NC_054596.1, read as the reverse complement.
TGGCCACTGGACTGAAGGTCTCTTGGAAATCAAAACCCTCTCTTTGAGTGTATCTCTTTGCTACAAGCATTGCTTTATTTCTTTCAAGAGAACCATCAGATTGGAGCTTAACTTTGAAGACATATTTATAACCAATTACAGTTTTGTTGGGGGGAAGAGAAGTAACAATCCAAGTGTTGTTCTCTTCTAAGGCACTGAGTTCAATGTTCATGGCATCCTGCCAATGCTTGAATTTGACAGCTTCACTATAGGAGGATGGTTAAGAAAACAATGAGTGGGAAGCAGAAAAAAATTGGTGGGATGTGGAGAGGTGTTTGTAGGTCGAGTGATGGTGGAGTGGGGAAAGAGTTGAAAAGGATGTGGAGGAAGCATTGTTGAAGGGATGAGATGCTGCTGTTTGGCAGTGGTATTGGTGGAGATAGGCAGGTTTATGTCTTTCTCTAGTGGATCTTCTAAGGGGTGGGTTGATGGGCAGTTCTTGAGGTTGGGGTGAAGGAGGAGGTGAATCAAGGGAGATAGAAGAGAAAGATATTAAGGGACGAGGTGTTTCAGATTGTGAGATAGATTGTGACAGGTGAGTGGGTGCAGATGAGGAGGTGAGTGGGTGCAGATGAGTGGGAGATTGAAATGGAAAGACAGATTCATGGAAGATGACATTTATGGAAATGAATGTGGAATGAGTTTCTATGTCATAAAGCTTATAACCCTTGACATTTGCAGGGTATCCTAGAAAAATGCAAGGGACGTGACTCAAACTTAGTTCTGTGATGTTTGATGGTGCTAGCATAACTCAGGCATCCAAAGACTCGAAGATGAGCATGTGAAGGTGGAGATAAAAAAAAAAAAAAAAAGCATTTCATAGGGAGATTTATTAGAAAGAAGAGGTGTACGTATCTTGTTGATGATGTATCTATCTTTTAGAACTACATCTCCCTAGAATTGAGTGGGCAATGCAGCTTGAAATAGAAGGGATTATGCCACATTTAAGAGGTGTTGGTGTTTCCTCTTAGCAACACCATTCTGTTGAGGGGTATACACACAAAACTTTTGGTGAATAATGCCATGATCTTTATAGAAATTTGCCATGTCGAATTCAAGACCATTGTCAGTCCTGATTTTCTTTACTTTCTTATTGAATTGAGTGTGTACGAGTTGGAAGAATGATTGTAAAATGGATCTTGCGTCTAATTTTAGTTTCATCAGGAAAACCCAAGTCACTTTAGTAAAATCATCCACAATAGTTAGAAAGTAATGAAAACCTTGAAGTGAGGCTTGAGAATATGGTCTCCATATATCATAGTGTATTAAGTCAAAGGGAATGAAGTTATGGATACTCTTGAAGGGAAGGAAAGATGCTTTGGCTTGGACAAATGGTAGATTTTACAATGGGATTGATCATTGGACTTTACCTTAGGAACATGAGAATGAATTAAACTCATCCTTTGTGAAGATAAATGTCCTAATCTAAAGTGTCATAGATCAAATACTTGTTGTGTGGTTGCTTGATTGACTCGAGTTTGATTGGAGAGAGTTGAAGGAGGATTGATGTTGCTGTCACGAGGACAAGGCAGCAGGTAATACAGGCCAACATGAACTTTAGCAAGTCCAATCGTCATCCATGAAGAGAGGGCCTGAATGAAGCACAAATCATTTAAGACAAATAGGCATGTATTTGGTCTTTGAGTGAGCTTACTGACTGAGATCAAATTGAAAGTAAACGAGGGCACACATAGGACATCAGTCAAGATTAGCGATTCTGAAAGTTTGACAGTGCCTATGTGTGTAACTTGAGCCTTTGTACTATTAGGGAGCTGCACAAAGGCTTGTAAGCAAGAATTGGGCTTGTTAAAAAATGAGGTGGAGCACAACATGTGATTAGTGGCTCCTGTGTCCATGATTCATGGTGTGTTATAAACATCAGATTGATCATATTGGGAAGATGAGTTGTGTTTGTAGTGGTTCATAGAACTGAGATGGGAGTGATTAGCAGGTAATGAGAGAATGGAGAGGCAGTGATAATTACCTGCTAAGTTTGAGTAGGGTGTGCTTGAAGAGCTGGTTTCATGAGTGTCTGGTTTAGCAGGAGCATGAGTAGGTAGAATTGGCTTGGTTTGTCCGAAGTTCAGCTGAGGGAATTGAGCATTGACAAGAGCCATGTGATGCTGTGCTTGTGCCTAAGAGAAATTCAATTGAGTGGCACTTGGAGCAGGTGCTTCCTGAGATGAAAAGGCAACTTGTGCAGTAACTTGGTTCGCAGAATATGTTGCAGCAGGATTACTTCCAAACTTGGTTTTGGTAAACTTAAAGTTTGGTGGGAATCCTACTAATTTATAGCACTTATCCTTCGTGTGTCCAACTTTACCACAATGGTGACAAACTAGGTCTGATCTTTCCCTTTTCTTTGGAAGGTTTTGGTAGGCTAGAAGAGTATAAGACTCTGAGATGGGTAAAGCTGTATTTCTTGCCTGCCTTTGTCTTTCTTCTTGCAAAATTAGTGAAAAGGTTTTATCTAATGAAGGTAAGGGAGTCAGTAAAATGATTTTCCCCCTCACAGAATCATAGCTATCATTTAAACCCATCAAAAACTTAAAAACATAATCTCCTTGTTGGACCTCACCAAAAGTTTTTAAGGCATCACAAGTGCACTTTCCACAAGAACAACAAGGAACTGGTCTGTAATTGTGTAATTCTTCCCAAATAGCATTAAGTTGTGTGAAGTAATCACTTACAGAGAGGTGCCCTTGAACAATGCTACTGAGTTTGTGTTGGAGATGATAAATTCGAGCTTCATCAGGTTGAGCAAATCTTTCTTTAAGTTTGTCCCAAACCTGTTTAGCTGAGTTCATGAAAAATACATTAGAAGCAATATCCTTTGAAACAAAAATAGGATCCAAGCTAACAAAATGTTGTTGCATCTCAGCCGTGACACATATGAGGGATCTGAAAACTCAAGAGTAGTAATGGTGCCATCCAGGAAGCTTAGCTTGTTTTTGATTGAAATGGAAAGCAGAAATGATCTGCTCCAAGATATGTAATTTGAACCAGTTAATGAGGGTGATACAATGACAGTGTTAACATTATCACTGTGATGTAAAAAGAATCGACTGCTTAGGTCTTTAGCAAGGGAAATAGGAGAAGAAGAAGAGGAGGATGTCATGGCTTTGAAAATGAAGTTGTTTACACATTTAAGCAAACACAACAAGACAAATAGCCTACTCTAATACCATGTTAGAAGTGGAAAACAAGAACTTGAAATGAAATCTCAATATAGAGAAGAACTAATTCTCATTCCATTGAATTGTCTGTACAAAGTCTTGCGACATATATATATATATATATATATATATACACATTATGGAAAAACAGAAAAGACCAAAGGGAAGAGTCCTAAAGTTAACTTTTTATCTTCTACTGTTTTACAAGCAATCCATTGTAGTCTCTTGCCTTTGTCATTGCTTTTCATGTCTTTCATCATTTTATTTGCTTTTGTGTGTAATCAGTGCAGCCTTTGAGGTTGATCTATCGCCCCATGCTTTCCTTTTGTTGCTTTGCTTTTCTGTGCCAGTGCTTTACACGTTTTAGCTGTTGCATTGTGTTTTTTATCAACTTGCTTGTTGCATGGTATTTTCTGCATGTGGTATACTTATGTTGTATCTTCATGTTTTTTTTCCTTGTACTCATCTTTTGTTTCGTGAGAGAGAGCAACTTTATTGTCACAAAATAAGAGTGCAGGCTATGGATGTGAAATAGAGAAGTGAAGTAAAGGAGAAAGAAGCCAAGATAACTCACAAACTGCAGATTTTAGGAGAAGATATAATGCATCAATTAAATAACATTGGTAATGTAGATTTTGGCACAGGTAGTAAGAGGAGAAAACGCACCCCTGAAGAGTTAAATTGGCCAAAATTAGTATCTTCTTTGATCTGACCAATTGGTCATCTTTGAAACTTAGAGATAATCTCGATGTGATGCACATTGAAAGTAACATTTGTGATAATGTATTGGGTATATTGATGAATATTCCAGGTAAAACAAAAGATGATATCGATGCTCGGCAGGACTTGGCTGAGCTTGGTATAAGAAAAGAGTTACATTTGACAGAAGATGGTGATCGAGTTATAATCCCTCATGCCTATTTCATGCTACTTGGAGATGGAAGGAAAGAGTTTTGAGCATGGCTGAAAAGTGTTAAATTTCCTAATGGGTTTGCATCAAATATTTTGAGTGTGTTAATGTTAGTGACTATATATAGGATATTAGTTAAATACCAAAATACATGTTGGATTACTTGTCTTTCCTTTCCATTTAATATTACTTTGTTAATTTAATTATAAGAAGAAATGGATGAAGAAAAATGTATCAAAATCACATGAAAGCTAAGGGGTGATTGACAAAGAGATGGGATCCAAGGCTCTTGGGCAAATTTTGACCATTCTTCAATTACAAGAAGGACTCAAATGTTGTCACATATTTAGTGTGCATGAGACATATTAATGTTTTGATTCACATATATGTCCAAATGCTTGAGTGAAGAACACTAAGAAGTTGGTTGTTTTATGTTGTTTTGGTGACATTCTATGTATACATTAATTGGTACTTCACTCATGTGAATGAAAAAATACACTTCTCAACAGCGTTATGTGCATATATAGATGCTTGGCCTTTAAATGATACTAGTATATTTTTAGTTGAAATGAGATTTGTATACATTTTCCAATTGTAAGTATTAGGCCTCTATGTATAATGATTAGTAAGTATAAGATCAAAAAGAGTAATGCAAACACTGAAATGCAGACTGTATTGGAGTAGATTTCAATGATCTACCTACTAAAAGATTCATGTATTTATAGAGTTGTAGTTACAAAAGAATTCAACTTTACAAGGATATCCAACTACTTATCTAAGATGTTACAATTCAAATTTCAAGTATTTAAAATTCTGTTTTGACATTGCTGCACATTTGGCTACTGATCTGATACTGCTACATAATCGGTGATGCTAACACCCCCTGGAAACTGATGGGCAGCAAGCTGATCATCAGTTTGGATCTCAAGAATTTAAACCTTAAGGCTGTATGTCCCTTAGTAAACACATCTGCAACCTAGTCCTATGTGGAAATATGACAAACTTGAACATCTTTGTTCACAAGTTTCTCTCTTACAAAGTGATAATCCACTTCTCTATGCTTTGTTCTAGCATGTAAGACTGGATTAGAAGCTAAGACAATAGCTCCTATATTATCACACCAAATCACTGAACACTTAGTAAGAGTAATTTGTAGTTCTCGAAATAGCAAACGCATCCAATAGAGCTCAGTAGTAGCTAAGGCCAGTGATCTATACTCTGTTTCTGCACTTGAACGAGAGACCACATTTTACTTTTTAGCACTCCAAGAAATCAAGTTTTTGCCTAGAAAAATGCCATATCCACTGCTGCTACGTCTGTCATCCGGATTGCCTGCCCAATCAGAATCTCAATATGCATTCAATTCAATCGTTGATGGTGTATAATAAAGACTAGAATCAACTGTCCCTTTTAGATATTATAGGGCACGTTTGAGAGTTGTCCAGTGACCTTCACCTGGGCTATGCATAAATTGGCATAGTTGGTTGACAATATAAGAAATATCTGGTCTGGAAATAGTGCAATATTGAAATGCTCCAACGATCATTCTGTATTTACTAGGGTTTGTAAGTAGGTGGCCATCTTGAGATGTTAATTTCCTGCCAGATATCGTCAATGATGACAGTGGTTTTGCTCTAACCATATCTGTTTTATGCAAGAGATTAGCAATATACTTGCCTTGACGCAAGTGAAGACCACTGGAATCACGACATGCTTGGACGTCTAAAAAATAACTAAAATTGTCGTGATCTTTGAGTTGAAATTGAGGTCCAAGTTGAGCAATAAATTTAGTAATAGTCTGCATACTCGATCCTGTCACGATTATATCATCCAGTAAACAAGGACAAATATTTGTAAGCCATCTCGACTATAAAGAAACAAAGAGGAGTCAACTGAAGACTCAATAAAGCCATATTCAAGTAGCTGCTGGGATAGTCTTCGAAACCATGCTCTTGGAGTTTGTTTTAACCCATAGAGAGATTTATGTAACCTGTAAACAAAATCAGGTTGAGTTGTATGAAGAAATCCCTTTGGTTGTTCCATGAATACCTCCTCACCCAAGATGCCATGTAAGAAGGCATTAGAGACATCTAGTTGATGAATAGGCCAGTGAGAATTCACAGCTAGTGCCAAAATTAAACGAATAGTAGATGGTTTAATTACTGGCAAGAATGTCTCATGATAATCCACTCCATCACGTTGATCAAATTCTTTGGCAACCTACCGTGCCTTATATCTCTCAATGCTGCCATCCTGCTTCCTCTTAATTTTGTAGACCCATTTGTTATGAACCACAGGTTTGTGAAGTGGTCGTGGACAAAGAGACCATGTACCATTGGCCATTAATGCATCAAACTCACGCCCCATAGCATCCTGCCATTCAGAGACAGACACAGCCTGTGTATAGCAAGTTGGTTCCTGTTCATGATCAATAGTGGACAACACACGAAGATGATGTTTAGTAGAGTAAAATGTTTTGAAACTAGGGAACTGTTTGGGCTTAAGTTTTCCAGTCTTTGATCTAGTGACCATCTGCTGAATTGGTTGAGGTGGAGGCAAGTGTATAGGCTCAACTTGAGGACATTGAGGGAGAAGGGATGGCCAAGTCTTAGTATTTAGAGGTTGAGAGGGAGCAGGGTCCACTGAAGTTGAACTAGGAGTGTTGGTGGTACTGATGGTAGGCGTAGGATTATGAATTGGCAAAGAGTCAGCATTGGTGGAAGAATGAGATACGGGTGGTGGCTGGGCAAAACTTTCAGAATAAATTGGTAATGGAATAGATGGTGTGAATTGAAATTGAGAAACCTTACTAGAAAGAACAGAATCATTCTTGGTTGAGGAGTTTGAAACCAATCAGCTGCTGAAAATGACTCCTCATAAAAAATAATATTGCGAGAAATATAGACTCTACCATTATTTAAGTCCAAACATCTATATCTTTTTTGTTATCCCGAGTATCCTAAAAAAACACACTTTTTACTTTTAAAACATAGCTTATGTTTTTCATATGGTGAGAGCAATGGATAACAACTACACCCAAAGATGCGTAGATCACTATATCGAGGGACTGATTTATGGAGAACATAGAAAGGAGATAGATTGTTTAGGTTGGAAGCCTGTTAATTAAATAAACCGATGTGAGGAAGGAGTTAGCCCAATAAGTAGTTGGCAAATGTGATTTGGCAAGAAGAGTTAAGCCCATTTCTCTGATGTGTCTGTGTTTTATCTCGGCAATTCCATTTTGTGGAGAAGAATATGGACAAGTTAGGCGATGATAAATTCCATTTGAGATTAAAAATTGTTTAAAGTCATTAGAGAGAAATTCACCACCGTTGGCCATTTGAAATTGCTTAATTTTACAATAAAATAAATTTTCAACAAGAGCTTTATATTTCTTGAAAACTTCAAAGACATCAGATTTATGAGCTATGGGATACAACCATGTGAAACGCGAAAATCATCAATGAAAATAACATATAAACGACATCCACCAATTGAAGTAATGGGAGAGACCCAAACATCAGAATGTACAAGAACTAAAGGACCTTCGGTCTGACGTAAGGAATTGTCATATGGAATTTGCTTGGCTTTTCCTAGAGGACAACACTCACAAAACATAGACTTATTAAAGGACTCAGTACTAGGAAGATATTCAGAGTGAAACAATTTATTCAAGACAAGCTCGGAGGGGTGGACTAGACGACTATGCCATTGACCTTTGGTTGTCTTAGTTCCTAACTTAGTTGCAAAGCAATGCATTTTATTGGAGAAGCTCTTGTTGCCAGTAAGAGGATATAGACCATTCTCAGCCCAACCTTGGAAGAGGATTTTGTTAGTTTGGTTTTATTTCACAAAGAAATGATAACTAGTTAGTATAAAATAGCAATCATTATCTAGACAAAATTTGTTGATGGAGAGAAGATTGATAGATGCATTAGGGCAATGTAAAATATTTGGCATTTGAAAGGTATGATTATCAATGAGAAGAGAAGTGTGTCTAGTATTTTTAATTGATAAACTTGTCCCATTGCCATCTGTGATCATGTCTACTTCTTCGAACGGTTGTTGAGTAGTAAGATTTGCAGCATTACTGGTTATGTGCGCATTAGCCCCACTGTCAGCGTACCATATTTGGTTATTAAGTGTGGCATTAGATTCAGCTGCCATGGCCACAAGTTCAGCAGGAGGAATCCTACCTTGATATGCATAATTAAACGTCTCATAGCACTTTAAGGCAGTGTGATTTATTTTGCCACATATTTGGCAAGTAGGCCTATTGGAAGAACTACCTTGCGGATGAGAATTATGCTGTTGGACAAAATTGTATCCACGAGGATTGAAGGCAACTGGAGCTCGATTTTGTCTGAAAGTAGTATTCAAACCAGGCTTTTGAGAGCAAAGGCATAATGAGTGTCTATAGAATTGTGATGATAATGCTCGAGCATGGCCTCAAAGCTAAGTAGTTCAGCTTGAAAATCTTCTAAGAAGAGCACATTATCTCGTGTGGCAAAAGTATAGAGGGTAATAAAAGGAGTGAAGTTTATCTTTAGAGCCCTTAGGATTTGAGCAATAAGATCTTGATCATCCATAGGCTTGCCAGCTGCAGCTAGTTGATCAGCGAGACACTTAGCTTCATCAAGATAGGCAGTGCATGTTTTAGTACCTTGAGATAGAGTTTGAATCTGCCTCTTCAGTAATGCAACCTGTGATCATGAAGCTCATGCAAAACGGGTTTGAAGAGAATCCCAGGCTTGCTTCGCAATTTTAATTCCATAAAGAGAAGCAACCAACTTCTCTGAAATGGAAGTAAGTATCCAACTTTTAACACAATTGTCCTTCAGGAGTCTTGATTGTGCCATCAATATATCTAACAAGATCATGGGTATTAAGAAAGACCATGAATTGCATACTCCAGGCCATAAAGTTGGGACCAACCAATTTCTCAGTAACAGGCTGAGAAGTGGCATGAAGGTTTGGATTGGGTTGGGGCATATGTTTTGTGTTGCTGGAAGTAGAAGACATGATGAAAATGTTGATAGGTGCAGAAACTTGAAAAAAAAAGAAAGGATTAGGTGTGAGCCGTTTGACTGGTTGATACCATGTAAGATCAAAGAGAGTAATGCAAACATAGAAATGTAGATTGTATTGGAGTAGATTTCAATGATCTACCTACTAAAAGATTCATGTATTTATAAAGTTGTAGTTACAAAAGAATTTAGCTTTACACAGATATCAAACAACTTATCTTAAGATGTTACTATTCAAATTTCAAGTATTTAAAATTCTGTTTTGACATTGCTGCACATTCGGCAACTGATCAGATACTGCTGCATAATCGGTGATGCTAATAGTAAGTGCCCACAGTTTACATTAATAGCCAAGGTATTCCACTTCTACTCAGGCTTAACTCAAACAATTAAGAAAGGTATGCACGTAGCCACTTGTCTCTAACCTTTGCTCGAAAAAATCACCTCTATGCGTAAAAATGATTTTATGCACGTTTAATTGGCACCTATATGTAACATATCCTAGCTTTGCAACCCGTGACCTTTAACCCGTAACACGTCTTCAAATACTTGACCTCGTGATTAGAAATGTTCAGTCGATGACCCCATGTCAAATCCTTGGCCTATGTCATTTTTTTTATTAACAACCTATACAACGTATAGTCATAAAAAGAAAAACCTATACAACGTATTAACCTCAAACAAGCCAAATTAACCATGCCGTAACTTTTTAACCATATATTTACTTTGAGCATGTTAATTTGTAATTTCAATAACCTCATTTTTATGCAAGTCATAGTACTAAAATTAAATTCATCACCATGACCCAAAATAAATTCTCTTCCACCTCCAACTTGACTCAAAAGTAAATTGGGATGTGGCAATGAGAGAAGTAGATTACATAATTTGCATTGGAGTGGTGATCCGAGATAATGAAGGGGATGTTCTAGTTACTCTAATGCAACCACTTTCATTTTATTCCCAATCATCTACTGCAGAGGCAAGGGGATTAGTAACAAGTTGTCTTAGAGGGAGACTCAAATCAAGTTGCCAATGCAATGAGACAAAGCAAAGTGCAAAATGGGATGCTGAGCTACTTGGTGGAAGATGCTAAAGCTGCCTTGAGGGAGACAAGCTGGGAAATTCAACATGTGAAGAGTCCATTAAATATTTAGGACCAACCAAAAATCCTAAGACCTCTAGGGTCAAGTCCAAAATTTAGGGTCTATTTGGATATTTAGAATATGTTAGTATATCTGTAAATAATAATAAAATAGTATGAATTAAGATGTTTTATTGTATTTTAAGAAAGAAGAGAAAAAAATTGAATAGAAATATTATAAAGTTGAAAAATTAATTTAATATAAATTTTTAATGTTATTTTTTTATTGAGATTTAGAAAACTAGTAATTTTTTTTTTTATGTTTTATTTGAGAGTTTGAAATAGTTGAAATGATTAGGTAATCATTAAATAAAAAAATTAATTTGAAATTGAAAGTTTTTTATGTTTTAGTGATGTTTAGAAAAGAAAACCCCTGACACGATATATAAAACCCATGCACATAAACAGTCTCATACACACACACACATACACACACAGATATATTCTATGTGTGTGTGTGTGTCTAATTCTTAGTTTTTGGCACTTTTGTTGTTTTTAACAGGTGTTTGGTAAGTTGTCAATAATTTTTAAGAGCAATGCTATGTACAGTCTCCATTTGGAGGCTACAATATAAGTCTAGTTAATTTTATTTTTAAAATTTTTAAAATTACAAAAATATCCCTCCTAAAATAATGTTGTTTCTCATTTAATAAAGAGTCTGCACATAAAGTCTCCAAGTGGAGACTGCAAATAAAATTTCTCAATTTTTAATAGATATTTCTTATATCTCATCAAATTAGAATTTGGTTTCACTTAAAAGTTTATAACTTTATAGTAGCTACATTTTTTCTTATAATGTTTTATTTCAAGAACTTAAATTAGAAAATAATATTCACTTATTTGTCCTTTAAAGTTTGTAACTATCTAGAAGAAATATATTTAACAAAAAACCCCACTTTTAGTGGTTAGTTAGCTGCGTGGTATGCAATTGCTCTACTTAAAATTTTTTCAATATATGGAGTTACTGTTATGCGTTATTCAACAGAAAACAAAATTTAGTTTATGGTTTACGTATTGTACACTTTTTTATAATTCCTATATAGATCATTACCATAGTTCAACATTTCTCTTAATTGCAACAAAAGTTTAGATATAAAAATTATTGTACTCATGAATGGAAGTTTGAAAAGTATATTCCTTTCTTATTTTTTATTTGATTTTTTATTGCTTTGTTAAAACCGTATTCTTTGAGAATTTTGAATTCAACTATTTATTTCAGACGTAAAAGTATCCGACCCCTCCAAACTTATCATCTGGCTTCGTCCCAGCCCCTCCATGCCCATCACGTCCGTACCAAACCTCTGTCACTACAACGCAATTGTAACAATCTCCAAACTATCACTAATAATAATCATTTTTTGTAATGATTTCTGGAAACCATCACTAAAAATAGGTGAAATTTTTTTTACGTTCTAACGTATAGAAATTTTACGTTCGAACGTCATATATACGTTCGAATATTGTGGCTACTTAGGTGCGAACGTGAATGTTTTAGCGTCAACGTCTGAACGTTAGTAATTAACGTTCCAACGTAAAATGTTTTGCGCCAACATGCGAACGTTAATTACTAACGTTCGAACGTCGACTCCAATTTTAATTAAATATTACTCTAATTTAAAAATTATGTGGTTTTTATAGTGCATATTTTGTGAACAAGTCTAGATAATTGACTTGTATATATTTATATATACACAATTTGTAATATATAAATATATATTTATGTTTATATATATTTGAAGTACAGTGATTTAGAATTAAAGATGGAAAATATAACATTATATAAGATTGAGAATTGAATGGTGAAAAACCATAAGAATATTAAATAATATTTTTTTTTACAAATAATAAAAGTAAAATACAAAATATGATCGAATTTCTTAAACAACACTCAGATGGTAGCGTTGTTCTCAAAATTTGAACATCGTACCTCCTCAGTCAAGGTATCAATTTTGTCGTTGAGGATACCTACACGATGGGCGATCTCAGAGACATACGCCTCTATAGCCGCGAGCAATTGATCGATCTTATGATCGATATGCGCAGTCAGCTGTGAGATCACCGCATCAACCCAAGCAGGCCGCACATCTCTCGCAGATGTACTCGGTGGCTGCTGACTACTACTCCCCACATGACCTGGCTCAGGCTGCGTCGAAGGAACTAGATCCTCTATAGGGGTGGCTGACGTCCCCTAGCCTGTCCAATGCTACGTCGATGCGTGGTCATGTTGAGGGCGCTCATCTGATCTTTGACCCGTAACTCTGGCTGAGTTGGCACTCCCCGTGCAAGTAATAGCAGGCTGATCAGGACACCGTATGGGAGATTATCCTGGAGATGATGCTCGCCTATTAACGGATCCTCTCAAAGATGTGAAGTGGCAAATTTATGGGATCTCCACGTGCCACTTGTATAAAAAACTGGGCCCGAAGCCGACGAAATATAGTTTTATGTGCCACAGGATCTACGTTTGTTGTAACAATAAGTTGCAACATGCAGAAGAAAGGTAGAAGATGGTTCTGGTTGAATGCGTTCTTCCTCTCGATCTGCATGCGGTCCCTCTCGGTGAGGATGTAGAAGTCCTCGTCTCGGTCATCATCCCGAGCCTAGAGGCCAGTATCCTCGACCTCTAATCAGTCTGCATCTCTGGTTGATGCTGGCTCAAATGGGCGGCCATTTGATGATGCAGAAGTGGCTACATCCTCACGGGATGTAGAGTGTGTAGATGTCTCAACTCCTCGATAAATCCCGAGGTGCTCGGCGATGATATCTGGTGAAATCTCAATGGAAACGCCGCGTACAGTCACGGTGTGAGAGGATGTGTCCTGAGGCATGTCATACATCCCTATATAGAACTCCTGAACTATTGAGGGGTATACCTTCCCCCTTAATGTGCAGATATTTTCCCAGCCTTTACTGATTAAAACATCTCTTAGATTCGTCAGCTCCCATATGAGTTCATTGATCTCATTAATTAGGACCTCTCACTCTACCGTAACAGTATGAGCCCCGATATGAGCAGTGTCTTGAGTGGCTCATTCCCTCCCTCGTTTCTTAGTATGCAGAGGATGAGCCATATCCTGAAAATAGAAAAGGAAAAAAAATTATTTACATTGATGCATTTTTTGTGTTAATTTTAAGTTGCTTCGCATTAACGTTCGAACATAGCAAAAGAAACGTTCGAACGTTAAAATAAAACGTTCGGACGTGTATTCCCAGAATGTACGACCCTTGGGTGCACAAACGGGTTCCGATTTAATCGATGGAGAGTTGGGTAAAGTTTGATGGTATGTGCTAAATAATTGCCTGGAGATTGATGATTATCTCAGGTATGTCGTTCCATAGTTCGAATAATTCTAGTTTTTTTCAAGTTTAACTATAATTATTGTGCTCAAAATATACATCTTTTCCATTTATCTATAACAGTGAGCACATAGACAAACTTAGGACGGAAGGCATAGAAAATATATAGGCAAGACACGAGGAAGAATTTCCCGGATGGTTTGAAGAACGTGTATGAACTAAAATTATATATATGTTATATTTTGAAAATTTTAACTCTGGGTAACTTTTAATAAATATATACTATTTCCATTGTTAAATTTTGGAACAACGTACTTGTGATCTCAGATCAATTCTTCTGAATTAAATGCATTGGCTTGTGGTCTCTCAAATAGAGCACTTCGATACATTGCATGCATAGTTCGAGGTTATAGATTCTATACTCTGGACCGTGAACGTAATAGAAAGACTCAAAACTCTAGTGTGTTGGTCGAGGAATGTCATGGAACAAATGATATTGACTATTATGGTGTCATACGTGATATTATCGGATTGAAATATCTGAGTGGGTCTATAACATATGTCTTTAAATGTGATTGGTGGGATCTAGGAGATGGTCGGGTTTTGATACATAGGGATAATCATTTTACGAGTGTCAATACTGCATCTAAATGGTACAAAGATGATCCATTTGTATTGGCTTGTCAAGCTACACAAGTCTATTACTTGATTGATCCAATAAAAAGTGCTGATGAAGATAGTGGAGAGATATCTTGGCGAGTCGTACAAAAATTTGTCCCTCGAAATATATATGAGGCAGGAACGAGTGCAGAGTACGAGAATAGTGGAGATGAAGATGACACTCCGATTGTGGAGGCATACCAGGAAGATGGAGAGGGTATTAACTTGTTTGTTGACCTTAGTGCACTCAAGTTGCTCCCTTTGTGTAGAGATGATGTCCCACTCGACCATCTTGACCCGTTCGTATTAAATGATCATTCAATTCAAGTAAGTGAGGAGGAAGAAGAAGAAGAAGAAGTGTCAGAAGATGAAGACGAATCAGAATCCGGCCAGGAGGTGGATAAGGAGGATGAAGGAGAGGTGCATGATGATGATGAAGATGTTATTGAGGGAGATTTTGAAACAAGCATGGAAAATATATCTGAAGATGAAGAATAAAAGTACTAAATATTTTATTCATATAGGTGACTATAAAATATCTTGTCATAATTTTCATAATTTCTTCTAATTAATTTTCTTTGATATTATTAATTATTTTCAAGAATGCCACCAAAACGACAACGAAGAAACGCGCCTCTGCCAAGTCCAAGTCCCGAACCCATTGAGAACTCCCCACTCGAGGAATCCACTACTGTAGATCAAGTTAACACGCAAGAGAATAATAGTCAGTCAACACCTATCAGTAAGGAAATATTGTCGTTGATAATTAATTATATAGTTAATATTTTTGTCTCAATAACTATATAACTATAATTATACTATCTATTATCATGTAGTTGATGCATCTGCATATTGCGGTCGGGGCTATACACGTGACATCTCTCTTGAGAAAAGTAGAAGGTACGGAAAACTCAAGATCACCATTCCTGATAATTCCACTGGAGGAGTGGATGATAATGCAACAGCGTTTTCCTCCTATATTGGCACAGTAGTTTGAGCTTATGCTCCATTTTATGTGCGCTCATGGCGAGATGTTCCGAATGAGATTAAGGAGCACATTCGAAGTCATGTGCTGGTGAGTTTACTTTGAGAGTACATTTTTTTAACCCAGATTAGTATATCATATTTTTGACCTGATTCACTTGTTAAGATGAATTCGACCTCGACTTTGGCCATAGCGAGGATTTGAGAACCGTGAATGAGTTGATGGTTACACTATTCCGACGTCACTAGGGACGATGTCATGACCACTTCAAGAAGTTTGAGACGTTGGAAGAGGCTGCGCAGTCTCCTTTCCAACAGATGAAGTTAGATGATTGGAGAAAGTGCTGTGATCTTTTCGTATCTTCAGATCATCAGGTATTTTACATTTATATCTTGTAATTATTTACTTTCATATTCGTTCTATATATTATATGTGTATATATTACAATTAACATTCTTAATATATTTTGTAGCACTTGAGTTCTACAAATGCACAGAATAGATCCGCTCTGACTGTCTACCATCGTGCCGATTCAAGGTCATTCCATCGTCTTGCTGAAAAGATGGTAATTAAAAAAATTATAGAATTCATTTATTTTTCTAATATTCTTTTATTTAAGTACTAACATTATCTTCTTAAAATTGCGTATGTCGCTTTGTTAGAAACGTGATGATCCTGAAAACTTTTCTCTCATTCATGTCTATGCTGCTGCTCACACTAATGATTATAGTGAGTGGATGGATCCTGTCGCTGCAGATAATTATGTTAGCAGTGTTAATTTTGTTAAATAAATTATGTAACATGTGAATAATTTATTTTTTATTTCTATTTATTTTAATATGTTACTTATTAACGATCATTACCTTTAAAATTGTAGAAAAAAATGATGGAGATGCAGTCGGCTTCTGGGGAATCTTCCCCTAGTGACATAGACATATTCACGCAAGTGCTCGGGCAGCAGTCTAGTATGGTAAGAGGTTTGAGACGATCTATTAAGCATAGATGTTCATTCTCCTCAACCTCATCGACTTCACAAATTAATAATCTTACCAAAAATTTAGAAGCTGCACAGCGTGAGAATGAGTATATGAGGTCGAGACAGCAAGAGTTAGAGTCTCTCTTAGAATGACAGACTCATTTAGAGACGCATTTGCAGGACCAACAGAGAGACTAGAAGGAAAGAATAAGCAGTGAAGTCCAAGAGCAAGTGCAACGGGAGATGATGGTGTAAATGGAGCGTGCTATGTCGTTGCAACATAATCGCAGTGGGTAAGGGAAAAAGAAGAAATAAATTTTATCAGTATTGATGGCTAGTTTTAATATCTAATTTTAAAATTTTATAAGACATTGTTACTTGTTAATTGATGGTATGTAATATGATACAATTGGTATGCTTTTAAATTTAATGAAATTAATATTTCTGATCCGTATGTTTGAATGTAAATTAAAAATGTTCGAACGTTGGTTCACATTCGAACCAACGTTCGAACGTGAATAAATAAAATTGGATAGTAACATTCGAATGTTGGCCTCTACGTTCGAACATACTCACACTCAAAAGAACAAAATGTTCGACTGATTAAACGATTAACGTTCGAACAAAACCCTGAACGTACCACTTGCATTCGAACGCTCATTCGTTTACATTCGAAATAACATCCGAACATTAAGCCCGTTACATTTGAACATTTCTCCGTTAACGTTCGAACGGAAATTCGAACATTTATTATGATGAATGTTCGGATGCATAAACGTTCGAACGTAAATTTGATACGTTCGAACTATAATCAACGAACATCAAATTCTCTCATTTGAACGCCAATCCGTTGGGTTGCGGTTCAAACGTTCAATTTGACGTCCGAACGTTACTTTCTGTGACAGTTCTCAACCGTCACAAAAAAGTAACTTTCAAATGTTTAACCAAACAGAACACCTTCAACCGTCATGCATGATAAATACAACTCTTTGCTTGATTCTCTGTCGCCTGCACCTCCTTTATACCATGGTGAGCCACAAGAACAACACATCACCCCCATACCAACCACCTCTCCCCATCACGACTCAAAAACTGTCAACCCAAGCGGCAACCAACATCTACCATGAACTTTCACCCAGTACGCATCAAGCCGCAAGATCGTAGCACACTGCTGGTTCCACCTTTCGCATGGTGCCATCGCCCACATCGAATATGGACCCAATTGCACCGCTGCCTCCTGCAACGTAAACGAAGTAAGACCAGCGCCAAGAAAGCTAGCAACCATCCTCGTGGATGAATCCCACTGTTAGGGACTAAATTGACGAGGTCAAACTCTCTGGAAACCTATCACTAAGGGAAGAGATAAAGTTAAGAGTTAAGAAAGAAAGAGATAAAGTCAAGAGACAAGGCAGAAAGAGATAAAGAAGAGAAGTTGGCTCAGACTCTTAAAAGGAAAAGGTATCATAAGTCAAGTTGAACTCTATCACCCCAAGGAAATAACGTTTATATAAGGAGCAGCTCCCCCACAAATCTGACAGACTGACTCCAGGCATTCTCCACCAATTTTCTAGAGAGACTCTCCTGAGACTAAATTCTCCCATTGTATTGATCGATATGTGAGGCCATGAGACATTGTAAAATCATCACCTGATATAGTGGATTTTGCCCCCAACAACCTGTGGACATAGGCTTTTATGCCGAACTACGTAAATTCTTGTGTCTCCCTTTATTTATTTTATTTTGCTTATTTATTATTTATCATATGGATGAACGGGAAGAGCACCGCATCGACGCCCTAATCGTGGGCCAGGGATAATTCTTTCCTCCCTTCCGGTCTGTTGTGCAATTTTTGGCATTAACACCCACATCCTCTATTTTACGATATTGAAAACAGAGCATGACCTTTCCCGCACTGTAAGCTGCAGCTTTACCACCAAGCCGCTACAACCCTCATTTCGTGTTCCAACATGGTTGCACCGCCGCCCATCCATACTCAGCCATAAGCCACCTATCATCAAATATCCAAACTGCAAGCCTCAACACAAACATAGCAAACCCGACTCTTCCATGCATGTACAAAACCAACCCATCTGTACCAGCCACTTAGTCCTTGCACCCACTATGAGCCATTACCCTCTGTCCGTAGCATCGTTTGTGTACCACGGGTGAAGACCAATGTCCAACCGTGAGCCTTCTCTCTTTCTCTTCTCCCTACGTGAGACTCCCTCTCCCTTTTACCTTTCTCCTGCTTGGCATAGACATAGACCAGAAGCTTATATATGGTGATTGTAGGTCACAGGTTAAAGGTGGATTGAGTATTATAGGTTGGATGAATAATATAGGTCACTAGTTTAGCTATACGGGTCATACAAGCATGCATGAGTTGTTTAGGGTTGATGATGGTTTATGATTAAATCAAGAGAAAAATCGATGCTTGATATGGGCAGAATTGTGTAATTATTTGGGGAAATTATGTGGATATTAATGATTTGGGCAGCCATGATATTTTAGGATTATGATGATTTTAGGGTTTATGAAGTATAGGTTATTTAAGTATTTCAAGATTAATTACAAAGTATGTGCTTACTTAGAGATTTACGTACAATTGGGAATTTATGCAAGTTATATGTCATTTTATAGGTGGCGATTGGTATACAATTATCATTGTCGTGAGGAAATTTCAGATAATGTTAAAAAGTTTGGGTAAGCAGTACTCATATGCTAGACTTTGCCTAAAATTGATTGTGGTTGATTTTTAAGTAAACATGCACATTTTGTTGTGAAAATAGCCCAGCTATTCTCTACACTCATCTCTGTATTTTAACATTGAAACGTGACATTTTAGCATTACTAGTGTGGACGAGCAATTTTTGTACTATGTTTCTCTTCTGCATAAAATGTGAATATTAAGTCTAAAATATTTTATCTGATTATCTGATATTATTTGATCAATATACTATTTATGTTATTGCATTGTATCTAAAAATCCTAAGGCATAAGATTATGTTATGCTCTTATTTCTGGCATTGCCACCAGATATAATAGTTGCCTTTGATTTCTGGTCTCTGCCACAAGATATAATAGTGGCTTCTGTTCTGAGTGCAATCATATAGGTGACAAAGTAATTTATGTTATACTTGGCTATCTGCAGAATGCAAAACCCTGCCATAGGGATAAACATAGCCTCTATTTTGAGTGTACTCACTTCGGTGACAAAATAGTGATTTATGTTCTGCTTGGTTAACTACAGATATGCACAACCCTACCACGAGGGTAAACATGGCCCCTATTTCAGTTTCTAATGTTGTTTCAGTTATGCTTCTGCCTACGGTCTTTTGTTGTATATTGAAAAAGAAATGTTAATGAAAATATTACTACTATTATTTAGAGATGGACAGATTGTAGTGGTTCCCTATTTTGGGTGGAGTTGTGAATGACAAAAGGGCTAGATGTAGGTGGTTGGCCTTCGTGGTTTCGGTGGCCTGCATGGAAGTTGGCTACGCACATGCAGGAGCAAGGTGCTACGTGCTTAATAGAGCTGCGTGTAACACCCCGTAAGAAATTTGAAAGGAAATAATATTTTTTTCTATTTAGACCTTGGACATGCCATGAAAACTTATGATAAAATTCATGGATTAAGAACTCGTGAGGTTTTCAATTTGGTAGCATAGTCAAATTATGATCCGCTAAGGGAGTGAAAAACCTTTTGGATTTGTTGAGGAACCTACGATCATAATTAGACGAAATGAATTGCACCGTCAGATTCGTATGAGTTTTAAGGATTTTATGGTGCAATAAAAAGTTTCGTATCTTCGAGTGCCAAATGGATCAATCGAAGAATGCCATATGGTGTCTAGCGCACCTTGTCATCATCCAGCTATTACATTGCCAAGATGTCCAAGTCAGCCTAGGAACACTAGGCCAGAACCTCATGGACACCTGGCATCATGACCATCATCCATTTGGACCTCATTTACACATGTCAAGTTTAGTACACATATGTAAGGAGTTTGAGTGTGAACAAAGTCAAACACGTTTTTAGCCCTCTAATCCACCCCCACACTCCATGAAAAATAACTCCATGGTCGAGTTTTAAAATCCCAAACCGAGCCCCTCCATTCCAACGGGTACAAGTACTTTCACCCAATTGGTTTGCCATCCTTTCTCAAAACAAAATGGCTCATTCCACAAGCAAGCTACTCCATGATTGTTGAGCCCATGACTTGCTGTAGTGCCATGTACCTCCCTTGACAGCCACCAAAACTCCTCCCACACTCAAGCAAAAACCAACCCCATCCCTCAAACCTTAACTACCAAAGATTTTGTCCAAGTCCACAAGTAACCTTCCTATCACTCCCATCTCATCTCATGCCACGACTGAACCAAGCAACCCCTCATTTGTTTCCTTTTTTTATCCCACGCACACACTAATGTGAGGGTCATACCTAATCCGAAAGGTGACAGACGATTCATGGAGTTGAGGAAAAGTTAAAGACGAGGAGCACTCCAACGGTCTTGAGAACCAGCAACAAGAGCCACCGAGTGTAGTAAGTCCAACATCTAGGCGAGCAGGCACCACGTCGAAATTTGGTTAACATGTCCTAGAATAGTGTAGAGATGAGGAACTTGATCATGGTAGATGAGCTAGAAAATTTGTCTCTCGAAGGACGGAAATGAGGAGCTAAAGGGACTAATGAGCTTGGGCGAGTTACAAGCTACCCACTCAAGGTGAGAAATGCTCACTATCCAAAGAGGAACTACAGACAATGATTGTCACAACCAGTCATGGTAACTTTTCATAATAACATGGAAGAGTTCAGATAAGTATCAACAACAAGTGCAAAAGCCCACTCAATCTGTGAGATCACATCCGGAGTGCCTCTGCAATTAAAGATAAAGGCTCGATGAGTCAGGTCATTAAGACCCAGAAGTATGGCCCGACGCCACGTGTAGGATCCTCATTCAAAGGAGAACTGAGGAGTTGGCTAATCGTAGGGTGTGTGGACCATGCCCTGATCACTTGTCTATATCAACCTACAATATGATAGGACAAGGATGAAATACTCTTTTCCAAGCATAACTGGTGTTAGTGATATGTCAGGAAGGACATCTAACATTCCTACTCTATTTAAAGGACCTAGACATGGGACAAGATCTCACTCTTTATTCTTTATTCATTAAAGAGCTCTAGAAGGCAGCTTCTATTAAAAACAAGTAGCAAGAAAGCAACGAGAGGGCTTCTGAGAGGAAGGTAGATTAGCTTCTAAGATAGTGTTGGTTACTGTGGGGTGAGTGTTGTATGTGAGAGACATTGCATCACTTCTCTAATCTTCTCCCCTTTTTCTAAAGGCATGGATAAATATTTCTAGCACTATGTTTCAAACTATATTTACTCGCTGTTTTATTATGCTTTCTATGTTTTGAATGCTTTAATTGTTTTATGCTTCTTATGCGATATCTTCAATGGGAACTTCGGATGCCAGTGTAAGTGAGTATAAGTTTCTGTGGAGTCAGCGAGAGTCTATAATCATGGTACAGGATGGAGAATTCCTTGAGACCATTTTGTGAAGCGTTACCATGTACATCAAATGCGAAGGAGAATATTTTGTGGGTGTGGGATAGAATGATGTCGTATTTGGTCTCACTTGATAGTTGGGATATGGAATCCCTCAGCATGACACATACTGGTGTTTTCGAGTTGGTAGTGGCTATGTTGAGTTGCATTCCTAGGGCAACAAGTTTCAGTGTATGCTTATGACCAAGTGTGTCCCTATTAGACATTTGAAGGAATGAGTGTCTATGACCAAAGAACGATACTTGACCCAATATTGGTTTTTACAGGTTTTCTATTATATGGAGATGGGTAACTCCTTGCCATAATAATACTATTGAGTTTTAATCTATTCTACATAAAGAGAAGGCTACATCTCGAGACGGTGATTTCTCGCCATGTTTATATATATATATATATATATATGTTTTCACTGAAAGGATGATTCCATGCCAGGTTTTAGGAATGCATGTTGCTACAAGGAGAGAGGGTGATACTTCCATGCACCTGCATATTCTTCCAGTGTTTAAAGAAATGTTTTCATTGCATCTCCAATAGCATTATCTTTCATTAATAGTCTTATAGATGCCTAATCTACATATGGTTTCGTTCTCGGGACCATATACTTTGATGCATGTTCAGACTCTGGCATGATGCCTGAGGAAGATAGTATATACTAATATATAGTATATATGTATTTGATTAGGAATTTGAAATTCTTTGAAATTATTATATATGTGTTGATTAGGGATTAGTATATAATTTTTTGATTAGGGATTTGGTATAGATTGGAAATCTTTCGACATTGATTATAATATAATGTGTTAGCCAAGGGGTGAAGAAAACGTGTCTTTTAGTATATATGTGTTAGCCATTGTTTAGTATACACAAAACTTAATTAGTATCTATCTAAAATTTATATGCATGGTTTTATGTAAGTTTGAGTAGAGATTTTCTTATGATATGCTTGAATTAAGTTGCATGTTATATTGACCTTTTATTATCTTTTAATTAAGTCATTGAATTTTTAATTTTTTGGTTTTTTAATCTCTAGGCTTGGCTTTTTTATCAAGTTTTTTTGCTCCATCAAACTTTTGTTAACAAAATTGAGTAATTCCTAACACATAGAATAAAAAAAAATTAGAAAGATAGGCTTAAAATCATATCAGAATTTTATTTTTATTTTTTTAAAAAAGAATTAATCCTAACACATAGAATAATAATAAAATAAATAAATCCTAAGCGCATTTTACAACAAACATGATTAAGAAAAATAAGATTGTAGGGAAATAAAATATTTCCATAAATTACTTAATTACCTGTTAATTCAAAACCCAAATAAAATATTAGTCTCATTTTCCAAAAATTACCTAATTGAAATAATATGAATCTAAACCATAAATTATTCTAATTTAAGTCTCATTTCCATAAATTACCTAATTGTAATAATATGAGTCTAAACCATAAATTATTCTAATTTAAATCTAAACCAACTAGTTAATTACCTATTAATTCTAAATCCAAATAAAATATTAGTCTCATTTCCATAAATTACCCAAATAAAATGTTATTGTGTTTCCATGTTTGACTTCTGGTCTAATTGAATCTTAGACCTGCTTGAGAGTTGTGCCCTATTGTTTGCAAAGAATGTTTGGGTACAACTTCTGAATTGTCCAAATTGGATAGTTTGAGATTCTATCATCTATATGACAGATATATTCAGTCTAAACTCTTGTGTTAGTTTGGGAATTTGGTTTAGTGTTTCCTTTAAAACATATATGCCTCCCGAAATACAAAACAACACATGTGCCATCTCCATCTATTATTGACTCCCCAATTGGTTTGCCTGCCATGAATGGTGTGCCATCACCAGACCTAGAACAAGCTATTTTCCCAAAGTAAACTTGATTTTATGTGATGATTTAAGTAATAGTGTTTTAAAAATAAAATATGTTTTTTGATATTATGTGCTTTAATTACTGTATAGCTATTGTAAGCTATCGCCGTGGTCGAGGTACTACTAGCGGTGCCTGCGTAAAGAAAGTAAGGAAAGCGAGAAAAATTAAAGTTGATATTTTTGATGATCACACTCGTGGCTTTGGGGATTTGGCGTCTTGGCTTGCGTCTTTTGTTGGGACCCTTCTTCGCACATATGCACCGATAACTACATCCTATTGAGCTAAAGTTCTCCAAGATGTGAAAGACCACGTAAAAAATGGTTGCCTAGTAATAAGTTACTTAGAAATCAATTAAGTATAACATGTTAATTTATAATTAGTTTGTATTTAGACTAATCCTTTATAATTTTTTCAAGGATGAGTTTGAACTTAATTTTAGCCTGTGAGAGGATCAACTAATGGTTAAGGAGCTGATCTCTAATGCATTTCAGAGGTACAATGGTAGACGCCATGCACACTATCAGAAGTTCAGTAGTGCAGTAAAGGCGAGTCAAAATCCATTCCAAGAAATGCCACCAAACGAATGGGAGAAGTTTTGTGATATGTTTGAAGATTAGGCATATAAAGGAATTTCACTGCTATCATTCTTTATGATATATGATAGATGTATTAAACAAATATAGTAATAATGTTGTTTCTTTTTTTTAAGCAACAGAGTACTGTTAACAGAGCAAATAGAGCAAATTTAATAATACACCATCATGCAGGTTCACGATCTTTTCATCGACTATCTAAAAATTGGTAACGTTATACTAGTCTTCGTTAAATATTAACATATCAAAATTTTTTATTAAAGTTATAATATAGATTTTCCTTTTGCAGGAAGAAGAAAGTCATACTAAGTATAATTTGACCCAATTGTATGCTTAATCACATACAAATCGTGGTGGTATTTGGACTAATCTCGAAACGGAAGAAAATTATGTTAGTCTAAGTTTTTTATTTGTTTTGTTTAATAATATTTTTGTTATTTATACTATCTCTAATATTTGTTTTGTAAGACAAGATGGTATCACTTAAGGAAACTATTGCGGTTCCATCTGATGAATCATTTGTAAACGATGTTAAGATTTTTTCTCAGGTTCTCGGACCATGTTCTATATATTTGAAGGCTTTGGACATTACGTGAATTAAAGGATGTAGAGGAAGTAAGGCTCGACATAGAACATTTGAGGTCCAAGCAAAGAGAGTTGCAGACTCAATTAGATCAGGCTGGGATATAGAAGTGAGGTTAAAACAAAACATGTAGAAGAAGCTGGAGACTCAATCTCAAAAAATGTTTGAACAGTGGCAATCAATGATGTCCTAAAACTCTATGCCACCACAATCCTAAAACTTATTTTCTTTAGTTGTCTTTTTATTATTTTGACTTGAACATTTGAATAAATGTGATGTTATAATTACAATATTTAATATTAGTTTCATATTTTGAATTAAGAGTTTACGGTATCATGAGTATTGTTCGAACAAAAAATACCCAGTTCGAACGGAAATTTACAATTTTTTAACTTTCGAACGCATTTTAGCTTTTGTTCGTACTAGCAATCAGAACCATTCAAATGACTTGACAACTGTCAATTCTATTCGAATATATAAATTGTCCATTCGAACAGATTGCATGTTTGAACATTCGAACAAATAATAGTTTGTTCGAACACATTTGTCATCATTCGAATGTACCATACACCGTTCAAAAGAAAATATTGAACCATCCGTTCGAACAAATATTTTAATTCAAATGTATATAAATTGTGTTGGATCAGATTAATTTTGTTCGAACAAACATATATTTGTTCAAACACTCCCTCCATTCAAACAGGATCAAATAAATTTGGTTGTTCGAATCAAAGTTCGATAGGGTTTGAACCATTACCCGATCGTTTGAATAGAAGATATTCCATTCGAATGGTTTTTTGGGGCGAAAATGTTTCGTCCCTAAAGAATGTTTTCGTTCGAACGCTTTCGACTGGTTTTGCCCAGATTTCATTCATAAAAGTATTTTTTGGGACAAAATTCAAATTTCATCACAAAAATCCTTTTGAGACAGAACTTTTGGAACAAATTAGAGATGAAAATATTTTGTTTGGTAAAAATTTTTTGGAACGAAAATACCATTTTCCCAAAAAGTGCATTCTCTTGCAGTGCAAAGTAACATTTAAGCAATATCCATATATACCAATGCCTCATTTCATTGTGCCTTTGTCTGTCCTACATAGATGTTCTCTTTGAATCCCCTAATATTTTATTTCCTTTTTTTTTTCCCAACAAATGCAATATCTCTTCTTCATCCATTATTACTTTTCTCCTCCTCTACAGTGACAATTTCCTCCACCATTGCGATGTTCTTTCACCTCAAAACCCCAGTTTGAGGTCTCTCTCCCTCGACATCGACTTTTCATCTTGAGCTTATCATGTTGTATCCTCATCACTCACTTCATGAATTGTGGCATAACGGGGCAATGTGCCGCACACTTTGATGGGTTCTATATGGCAGATTCGGCTGTCTCCAACTTTTATGATCTCTATAGATAACCATAGTACTCGAGATTGCCTTATATACTCGATCTCTACCTTTGTCTCGGCATTTAAGGGCCATTCAAATTATTCTTTTATTCCATATTAGAAAATCCTTAGGTAGATAATATGGGAAATTTCTCTTGTATTTAGTGTTCATTATATTTAGGATCATTCCACACCTGCGCCACTTTTTTTCGGTTTTAACATATATCATTCTCATATCGTGGAAGGGGTCTTGTCTCGAGTGACCATAAATTATAGTATATACTTTTCAAAGCATATTTTGTAACCACCAGTCAAGAATTGCACTATATGCCTATAAAAGAGAAGAACGTAGTGGTTGGGTGTCTCTGTGACACCTTTGATGCTAAAGTTAAAAGATATTAAGTGCTTGAGAGTGATGTCAGAGTGATTAACCTTCTATTGTTATTGACTTTTATGTTATTTTTATTTACCTTGTTAGGGTCTTGTCTGCTTAGGCTGCCATACTGCCATATTTAATGTGGCAGTTTCTTGTCGACAATAGGATCTTAGTTGGGATCTCAGGCTTACACTCCATGCCAGTGCATTTGATGTGACATGACTTTTTGCATGTCACTTAAGCTAGGCCTTCTCCTCACGATATCAAGTCAGACTAGATGCCTTGATTCGAGGCCTAGAAACTCTGTGGGCACAGGCCTCACAGACCTAATTCTATGGAGGGCTAAAATATCCCTTCCAGTTACCCTACCAATTCTTATCGTGTGAGCGGTGACAATTAATATTTTTGTCTCACGACGTTTCCGTGCCCCATGACGATTGCTCGCTATAGCTTGCATCCCTATGCCTTGGATAATGTACGATGATTCATCTTCCATGTCCAATTGTGCGGCGGGAGTTATGGGATTTGTTTCCGGCATCCCACCCTGTTTCACACTTGTCACCTTTCCATCATAAACCTTCCAACGGCTTCAGTAGACCTATTTGTACCCCTAGCTTAGATCAACAATCCTTTTCTTCTCGAGAACCACATTTGTCATGTCCCGAAGCCTCCTTTCAATATTTGGGGAGCATTTTTCGTGACGCTTCCCAATATTTCGAGGGGTACCACTGGACTACATCCACCTCTTGCTTAGATTTAAATGTTGTTCGCACTTCATTTGGGGTATTAGAGTATATTACTCTCGAGGTGTTGGGACTCTGTCAAGGTGCAGTGGACTTAGAGGGGTTTGTTGAGAAGGTGCCTCCCTACCCCATGATATTCTCGAACGGGTTGCGACTCCCTTTTTGCCGACCTGTTTAAAACGTTTGGAATTTTGTCCTACTGGCCCCTTTGCAGCTTCACCCCAACGCCTGGAAGATACTGATGTCTTGCTGTATTTTTTGGCACAAGGTGTTGCGTGATCAGGATGAAGAATATCTGGACCTAACGGCTATGGAGTTTGTCCATACCCACCAGATACAGGGTTTTGAGGCCAACATGTGTAGTTTCAGGTCCCGTCCTAAGTTTTGGGTTACCCACCTTGAAGGGAGATTCTCCAGTGTCAAGGATTAGTTTAAGAATTCTTTTTCATGTCAGGAGGAGGTTGGGAGTTTCCTGCTAGGGAAGCAGTCACCAAGAGTTTGGCAAACCCTTTGGTACTCCACCTATCGTCCCTGATGAAACTGAGTTCACGATAAACTTGTGGGGGGTGACGACAATGAGTTCACGAGAAACTTGTCTGTTTTTTAGCGTGCTTGCATCGGGAAGGTTTATGCATGGGTATAAGGGCACTAGGAAAAGGCCTAGAGCAAGGCCTTGCTGATGAGAGTGAACATCGAACAATTCGTGGTGTTGTCGGCCCGGTCAGAGCTTGATAAGTGTGATTTTTATTACTCTTTTAATTATGGAAAGTGTCAGTTTTCCTTCAATTATGTTGATTTTATTTTGTTTCTATATAATTTTCTTTATTTTCTTGGATTTAAAGGAATGAGAAGATTTAGTGTGAAATAAGAGCATTTTGGTACAAAATAAGAGACTACGGATCTAGACCGATGAGAGGCAGTGAGATCTGAAGAGAGCCAATGGGATTTGGGCGAGGAGAATTGTCCCATGGGCAGCAAACAGATTTCTCTAGCCCGAAGGTGAGTGGACTTACTTCTCAGTAGGCAAGGAAACTCGCGACCAGAAGGGGATCAGATTAGGTGACTAGTCTAAATGACCAACTTAAAAGACAAACCTAAACAACATCATGGGCAATCACGAGGCAGAAGGTGAGCAACTTTACTGCTCGGTAGGTCGGCGAGAGGGTACAATAATCCTGATTGGGAGTCTGTCTACTCAGTAGGCGAGAGGCACTACAACAAATAGAAATTTTTCCCGGGAGTGACACCAGTGGGAAAAAGCATATCTTTAGTGGGAAAAAAATTGTTTTCCACCAATTTGTTCTGTGGCAGACTCATGGTGTATAATTGGTGAAAAAAATGTCTTTTGCCACCAACACCACAAGTTCATGGGAAAAGCATACTTTTTCCCACTACATCCATGGCGGTTAAAACATTTTTTTTTTTATGGCAAATAAGGTCTCATATAGCATGATGTGGTGAGAAATACCATCAATCTCCATGGGAAGAGTCGTGGCAAAAAGTGTTTACCTATGACTTATATTTGTGAAAAAAGTTGCCTAAGTAGGTTTTTCTTATGCACAATATTCATGGAAATAGATTTTTTCCCACTGCTACTTTTGGTCGCAAATGTAGATTTCCCATGAACACCAGCCATGGGTAGTACTAATTCCTCATGAAGTTCCTTCGTTGCAAAAATGTTCGATCAACAAATACTACTTTCTCCGGGAGTGACACTCGTGGGACAAATTGTCTATTTTCAGTGGAAAAAAATTTTACCCCACCAATGTCAGTTGGGAAAAAGTTACTTACCACTGCTAAGTTTGGTCAGAAATGTGCACTTCCCATGGACACCAGTCATTGGTAGTGCAAATTCATCATGAAGTTCCTTCGTTGCAAAAAGTAGAATTAACTTTATTTTTCATGAAAAGCATTCATGGGAAAAGAGTTATTTTCATGACAAATTTTTGTGGAAAGAACTATTTCCCACCAATCACCAAGAAATATTACAAAGAAAAGGCAATTTTTCCATGAAAATTAGTTGTGAGAAATACTATTGTGCAAATAACCTATTTGTGACCACATTAACTCTTCTTAAAAAGAGAAATTGCCACCAAAATTTGCCTATAGGAAAAAAACCTATTTCCTACAATTTGTTTATGGAAAGAAAGGCAATGAAATTGTCCAGTGACATGCAAAAACCAAATTAGAGCACCTGATGCAGAAGCATGCCTGCATTAAGATAAGATAAAGAAAAGGAGATGAATAATTTGGAAAAGCAACAGGCAAAAGGAACAATTAGAGGAGAGATTTTGATTTACAAAGTGAACCTCGAAAACTAGAACATGAATTAAAGACTGGAGATTCTAGAGTGACAGGTGATAGTACAGAGAGAACCTGCGAGTGTGGTGACAGCATCTACCAGTCCGTGGACAACTCCGAATGAAAACCGCACGAACCCCTGTGCTCATGCCCACGAGGTACACTCAGGCAGTGATGCCGCATGACCATGTGCTGTCTTCGGTGGAGCGTAGGGTCCCACTAGCCACGAGAAAATCCACGAGGTCGGCGACATTGGAAGCTCCACCGAGTCTTCTGGGGTTGAATGTGGCGGATGCAAGCCATGGGAGTGGTTACCAACTCGTGTACGCCGACCCTCTCCTCTCTGTGAAATTATCTCCCCCAAGCCCTAATTGACCCAACATGGAAATGGTCGATCATGGGAGAAAATAAAGAGGTAGAGGGAAAATTTGGTATATTTGGTCTGAGGAAAGAAGAAATTTCCCCTCTGAAATCGGAGGACAGTGAGAGAATGCGTGCTAGCCAAAATTTCCCACCGTGCTATTCGTCAAAATGGGTTTGCTCATATTGCAAGCCGTCTAATATGAGGGGTTTTTTGCAACAAAATACGTTGGTGGCAAAAGAACCTTTTTTACAACCATTTTAAGTGATTCGTCGGCATGTTGCTGTAAGAGAGTGATTCTTTTTCTACAAACCCACTTTGTGACATCAATCAAGTATTTCCCACCACGGTTTGTCTTGGAAAAATTTTTGTGGGAAAAAGCCTATTTTTTGTAGTGATATAATCCTAATTGGGAGTCTTTCTACTAGGTAGGTGAGAAGACCAATTTTATTTAGCGCACACGGCATCTACCCGATGGGATAATTCTACCGAGTGGGATCAATTTGCTGCTGACCACCAAATCCCGAACTTTGTAAATCAAGCCGCATATCACTGAATCTTCCATGCTAGAGAAGCTAGAAGAAAAAGGCATGTGGGAAAATAGGAAAACAAAGAATTGAAGGGGACAAAAAGTTGGCTGGCAGAACCACTCACGCGGGAATATGGAACCATGTTTCGACTAGAAGAAAATAAACAAATATAAGAAAGAAAGGGGCCAGCGTGGATGCGAAAGAGGAGGGGAGAGAGTTTTAGAGTCGAATATTATTCCAGAGATTATTTCTTGAAGTTTCTTTTAAGGAGGCAGATATGGGGAAGCAGAGACGAGAGCTGCATGTTTCATCAACTGACTCCAACAAAGAACACTAGTTTTATTTTTTTCTTTCTAGTTTCATTATGAACTAATTCTATTTTCTAAAGCTTAGATGTAGCCTAGCATTGAATACACTATTTATATTCCAAGTTATTTTATTTTCAATATTTCCATGATTGAGTATTTAGTCTTTATTCTTAATGCTTACAATTTTCTATCTGACTATTGTTCGATCTTTTCGATTGCAATGAGACTGAGAGGTGATTTGTGATTAAAGCTGTAACACTCGGGCCCAAGGCCCAGGTCCAGAAGAAGCCCAGCCCGGAAGACCACCCTAGTATAGACGGCGTTGGTTTTGGTGAGTCTCCTTCTTCCCTTTTTGATTTTTTCTTCTCTTCCCAGATGGTTTCTCATCCCAGTTCGCTCTCGATTTCTTCTCTCTTTTGATTCTAACCTCTCCCCATGTTTCTACGGTTTATTCTCGGTTTCTCAAATGGAAACTTCCCTCACCACATTTGAACTACTCAGGCTCTCCCTCTTACAGAAATTTTGGTTCATCCTTTGCTGGCATTGCGATTTTCATGAGTCCTCGAAATCTCATCTTCATTGGCTGGTTTCCACGATGGTGAGCCATTTATCTCTCTCTCGCTCTGTTCCTCTTTGCCTCTTCGATAGTTTCGTGATTTTTCTTTGGGTAATGACACTATCTAGTTTCCTCGTGGGTCTCAAAATCCTAGTGTCGTCGTCGAGTCCTCTCATCAGGAGTGCTATCGTCGGTGACTATCCCTTCCCACTCACTAATGTCACTCTTACTTTTTTTTTCTATCCTCTGCTTAGTGCACACACACAGACCCTTTTTTACTATATTTTTCTTTGGTTTATTTTTCACACACACCCCCTCTTTGTTTTAGCTCACTATGTACACACTTAAACCGCTCAATTCCTGTAATACCTTGCTCATTCCTTCTTACGTACGTTTCTATCTTTCTGACGTACGTTCTCTCTTTATGACGTAAGCAAATCCCGATGGCAGAGATTATGTGAATTGTCTGCCTCTTCTCTCTAGAGACTGCGAGTCTCGTCATTTGTGTCAAACCTCGATGGTGTGTTTTTAAAGATATTAGGTGACTTCTAAGGCACACCCAATGTTTTAAATATACTGGAAATATTTTGAAGGAGTATTTTCAGTGTTATTGAACTAAACTTGATTTTAAATACGATAATTATAATATTCTTGAAGAGCTCCAAAAATATTATAATTGTTAGAAATCATTTCAATATTAATTATTAAAATGATTTCAGTTATTTAAAATATTATGAGATTTAAATTATATTGAAAGCTTTAATTAATTAAATGGTTTTATCCTTTTAAATATATTCAATAAGACTTCATCATTTATTGATGATGAAGAATATTATTTTATAAACAAAATTTAGTTCAAATAATATTCTACCTTAATTCCTCTAAGTGTTTTTAATTAAGTTAATGTTTACGCATTTTCAAATCAGTGTTTTAATATCTCAACGTTAGATAGTTTTGAGAATCCCCAGACGAAGGGACTGGATTAAATACCTAAACCCCCTCTCTCTTTCCCTCATTTTCCCCAGCTCTCTCTCTCTCTCCTTCGGTGTATGTTGTACGCAGCCCCTTCACACCAAAGCCTCCACTGCACAGCCTAGCACCGCCGTGAGCCGGTGAGCCTCACCAGCCTGATCTCTCTCCCTCATGCTCTCCCTTTCTCCCTTTCGGAAGTGCAAAGCCTGAATGGGCTTGATGCACGTAGCGCCGCTGTGCACCGTCCTCCGGCCTCTAGCGCTGCTGTGCGCGGCACCCACGGCCACCAAACATTGCCATGGACTTCCCTCTTCCTCCCCTTCCTCCTCCACGTGACCCATGGCCAAGCCTCTCTCCATGCACGGCTTCTCCCTCTCCCTCAAGTGCACGGGTTGCACATATCCACCGCCGTACGCTGCCACCTACAGTGGGTAACCACCGTCATGAGCCTCCTCAAGCCACCACCAAGCCAACCCAACCACCCATGGCCCCAATTTGCCACCCATGCATGCACACTCTCTCTCACTCTCCCACGGCTTCTCCTCCATCGTGCGGCCAGATTCGCCGCTGTGAGTCACCATGGTGCCACCTCGACGCCACCACGAGTTCCACCGCACCTCCTTTAGCTGAACCCAAGGTCCCAAACCACCACTTTATGTGGTGGGTAACCACTACACGTGATGGACAGTCATTGCGTGTGACTGACTACCATTGTACACGGCTAGATCCGTCGTGTTACTCTCCTTGCCACCATCATAAGGCCACCACGAGCCATTCCAAGACCACACTTAGCTATCCAAACGCCCAAACAGCCATCGTACGTGGGTTAGCCACCACGTACGACCCTTCCGGCAGTATTGACCGTGACGATCAGCGAGCAATGCACGGGTTATCCCGTCGATGGTATAACCCTCTATCTCTCGATTATTTATGTTAAATGTCGATTAGTTGATTAGGTTGTAGACTATGCTGTTAGTATTATAGAGATTTGTTGTATTGTGATATACCGTGTAGTGAAGTGTTGGGCTTATCTGTGTAGTGCGCTGTGAAGTGTGGAGCGTAGTTGGGAATTGTGCTATGCAATATTGTGGACTGTGCAGTGAAGTATGGTTGTAGAGTATGTGATGTATGGTTGTGGAGTGGGAACAGTGCATGCTGAGTGTACTCTGTGTGTGGCGTAGTGTGGGATAAGGAGAGTATGTGTAGAATATACTCTCCTGGCATATTGTGGAATGGGAAGAATACACGTAGAGTGTACTTTGTATAGCGTGGTGTGTGAATGGAGTACACATGAAGTGTACTCCATGTGGTGGAGTGACGCATCATATGGTGGGTATGCCATAATAGTGATGTGGCATAACTTGTGTGAAGTACACTCTCCTCACGTAATGTGAAACGGGATGAGTACACATGAAGTGTACTCTGTGGCTTAGTGCTTGTAAAAGGAGTACATGCGGAATGTACTCCATGTGGTAGAATAATGCACCATATGGCGTATTCGCCATAATGGTGATGTGGCATAACTT